>NW_016107390.1:3628546-3667464 GCF_001604975.1 Cebus imitator
AAAAAAAAAAAAAACAGGAATAATGGAATCTCACCCAGTTTTGACTGTCAATCTTCTCTTTCTGAGTCTACAAATATTTGGCTATCATGATCTCAGATGACTTATTGCTAAAAGAACGTAATGCCAGAAGACTGTTTAGGATTGTAATGGTTACAGAATCCTAGAGGGAAATAATTCTGCATCCTCCATGTGGGTCTTCTCCAAATCTGTTCAAAGAAAAATCTATTCTATGTTTTAAAGGGCTCCAGTGAAACAGATTCTGTCATTTTCCTTGAAGACATATTCCTGTGTCTCACAACTACCTATATGGGAAAATATTTTATATATTTAAACTAAATCTTTCATACTCCAGAAAACATCCATTTATTTCCCTCTTTGGGGACATTTATGAATAGTATGTTGCTGTCCTCTGCATAACGGTACTGGGCCCTTGAAGACTAGAATCACCTCACCCTGCTGCTCTCTCTCCTTCACATCATCTAATCTTCCTCCACTGTCCTGAGCAAATGCTACCATTACAGATGATTTGCTTCCAGTCTATATTCCATGATTAACTACTTTAAGAAATCTGAACTAAATATGTTAATGTTTAGGACAGCAATCCTGTTTTAGGTGTCAGGCCTGGGCACCTTTTCTGACTGCGACTTTATTAGCCGTAATGATCACGAGCAAGTTTGCATACTAAAGTGGAACTAACAACACATTCCCCACAAGTTAGATGACAAAACTCAGCAAGATAATGCTTAGCTCATCGGCTAGTACACAGTAAGTCTTTAATAGATGTTAGTTTAATTTTACTTCAGTAAGTTATCTGCTTGATTATCAAATCCATAGATTTAAATGTTGGACTGTTATAAACTTGGGGAATTACCATGGGCTGGAAAGTTGGCCTCTTGTATGTTTCTTTAAAACTCATGTGATATCTAAGTTAAGATTTAATATTGGTTGACACCAAGCCTGATTCTTTGGGGTACCTGAATCGCTTCCTAATAACAGGATGAGTACCAACAGAACACTAGTACCTTGGAAAGGTTTAAGTGGACAGAGGTCAAAAGGATCCAAGAAATATCTCATTTATGATTAATTTTACTTAGAGATTTGGGATTTCTAGGATAAGTCTTTGAAAATGTTTGTCTCATTTATTGCTAAATGTTAGCATTTTCTTTAGCCCATCTGGAGGAGGGTAAGAGTTGAGAGTGTCCCTGACCAAATCAAGAAGAGACTCATAGGATGTAGTCCAAAACACAGATTCAAAGAAAGGGTTGATGTGGGAGGAGCGTGGCAAAGGGATGGTGTTGAGGAAGCAGGTGAGATTCACTGCTGTGAGCAGCCTCACTCTGAGGTGGGTCCTGATTTGGGTGGGGGCTCAGAAGTATGAGCCGATTAAGAGATGCCAGAAGGAAGAGCTTCAGGGACACAATCACAGGCATCCTATGTGTTGGGGAAAGCTTGGCTTACACCCACATCTCAGACAGGACTTTGCTCAAAGAAGGTGTGCCATTGTGTGCTGAACTGGAATGGGGAAAACAGTGGCCCAAATGACACTTGTACTTTCCAAAGCATTAGCCATCAAATGATATTTTTAGAAGACCCTCTAGGCTACTTCACCTAATTGAAGCACAATACATTGAATGTGCTAGGAAAGCACCTTAGCTCCCCACACAGTTGAAGTTTCCGCAGTTTCTAAGTTTAGTGGTACTAATGAAGCCTGTCTCGACACAGGGACCAGCGGTCTTGCTCATATGTGCACAAATGTGGCTAAGAGCATTCAACCATGCCTGACCGCCTTTCCTTACTTCCCCTCTCCCTCCCTCCTCTTTTCTCTCCTTTCCTCAAGCAAATATCAAGCAGTCTTGCTCATTCTTTATTCTGGATCTTCTACAGATTTTCAAGTATATCTGAAATGCATCCCAATGATGAAAATCTTTACAACACAAAATACTTAACATGGGATATTTATTGAGATTAGATGAAAAGGATGTTTCTTCATTTTATTTTTAAAATAGTATAAAATGTATGTACACAAGGCTATAGTAGTTAAGTAGAAAGAATTATGGGTTGATCTAACCGTAGCTATAGAATCAGAAAGAAAATATTTCTTTTTTAGAGCGATTTCTCAGACTAAGCCTTATACTTTGCAGTGTTCACCAATAACAGACAAAATTATGAAGTTGCCCTTTTTTTTTCAATCTATTGCCTCTCACTATATATATAGGCATTGCCTAAAAAGGAAGAATGTTTTTTCAAACTTTCAAAAAAAACATCGTTTTCAAAGGGACGTTGTATTTTAAATGATTATTAGATGTTCTTTCTAGAGAAATCTTGGCAAATGGGATAAAATGTGTGACTTGCAGGTAAAATACCCAGAGGGTAGCAGCCTGAATCACCTCCTCACTGCCCTCAAATCCTAGTTTGATGAAAGTGTCCTTTTAAAGTCTCAGGGTCCCATTTCCTAGACTCAGAGAGTGTCAGAGCTAGAAGAACCTTGGATGGTCACTGGCCTCAACCCCTAGTTCTACCCTGGGGACCTAGGACCCCCCAGAGAGACAGATGACTTGCATGAGGTCCCCAGTTAGTGTTATGATTAGCAGAGCCAGGATTGGAAGGGTGTTCTCTTGAGTCCAAGTTGAATGCTTTTTCCGCTACAACACTGCATCCTCTCTTGACAGAAATGGAACCTGCATCAAAAGAAGTCTCCTGAGAGATGCCATGTGGGTTTTTTTTTAAGTGTGATGCATTTTTTAATCCACTTTGAGAAAAATGCTGCCAAACTCTTCTCTAGGGAGTAGAGTCACTATAAGGAGAGGAGGGCTTTCGTGTTTGGAGATCACAATGAATAATCATTCCTTTAACACCTAGACTGCATCCCAAAGGCCACAACCACCCTGGGGAAGATGATCAGATGTAGAGCATCTGAACTGGGTGAGGGAGAAAAGACACAGAGAAAAGTGGAAGAACTTAGCAGTCAAGGGACATGGGGATAGAATTGAAAAGTGAGCAAGACTAGAGAATGGAAGGGAATGGTTAGGAGAAGAGATGCTCAGATCTTCCTATTAGAAATATTTTATTTATACATATGAAATGTTTTGTTATGGTCAATGAGAGCCCAGTAAAGAACCGGATAGACGCCTTTGGGTAGGCTAGGGTATTGGGAATCCAGTATCTTTTTATGTGTGTGTGCTTTTTAAATTCACTAAACCCTTGGGGAGTAGGGAGGGGACAGTGTGGGAGAATACAAGCGTCAGGCTAGGGGTCAGCAAAAAGAAAAGCAGCAAGAGATGAAGAGAATTGAAACATAATGACTGGATGGGACCAGCGCAAAGTGTTTTGTGCCTAGCTCAGTGGTGAAATGTTGATCAGTTTCCTTAAGACACATAAATTCTGAGGATTTCTCCCTTTGTTTTAGAATAATTTCAATTAGGTTTCTTTTGTTTTACAAAAAAAAAAAAGATAGTTTTAAATTAATCTAAGCCTACAGAATGAGTCTAGGTATGCTCCTTGGTACACCGAAGTTCCCCCATAAGACTTTTAGAAATCATTGTATTTTCCAGATCGTATTAGTTATTATAATATCTAGCATATTTCTATAGCTGTAGCAGGTGCTGTACAGATAAGCTGCTTAGAAGCCACCCAATTGTTTGTTAATGAACTTGAGATGGTATGTGTATAATACCAAGTTACGGGTACGTTCATATTCGAGAAGCATTTCCTCCATGTTTTCTTCTCTAAACACAGTCTTGGAATATAAGAAATCTGATGAGAGCTCACATCTAATTTATTTGTTTTTCTTTCTTTCTCCACCAATGTTGAAAAGCATCTTTTCAGCTATTCTCAGAAATCACGTGGCTTGATGCTTCTTAAATTTTCCTCTGCACCACCTGAGCACAAAACAATGCAATGATGGGAAAGAATGCATCCTTTCTTTGAATGAAATTCACATTTATTCTGGGAGCAAGACTTCAGGGATTTGCCTGTGACCCTCACGATGAATCCAAAGACTGTACAAGAGAAAATAAAAGACAGGTCTTGCTAAGGGTCTTTCTTGCAGTCTTGAATGCAGACCGTCTGGGTCCCTCCACAGAGAACTGCCTGCTGCCTCTTGCCGAGAAGAGAGCTCCAGTGACCACAGGGGCCTGCAGTTTCCTCAGACTTGCAAAGTGTTCCCGGGAAGGGCCTGCTGATGAGGTTGCGCTGTAAGAGCAGTCCTGAGTTCCAACCACATTTTCAGTTATGACTTCTTCAAAAGAGAGCATCTGAAAAACACAAGATCATTTCTACTGACATGAAAACACATTCAACAACAACAACAAAAATGATTTAAAATCTCTGTCCAGAGAAGTATTTAATTTCCAACCTACATTCGTACAAACCCATTAACACTTCAGGTGGCTTGTGAGGACAGGTCCGCAGGCTGAAACAAGCAAACTCATGATATTTAAAAAGTTACCACATCTTCTCACAGTGAGGGCTTTTCTAGAAAAAAAAAATGCAAAGGGGCATCATATTTCATCCAGAAGAAATACGATTCTAGGCAAAAATATATTTTTTATTTGAAATTCACCTATGATATATTTTACTTTGTTTCTCTTACTTCTAGTATGTAGTTTTGAATAGAAAATTTATCATTTTCAAATATGGCTTTTAAAACAGTCCTAACAGGTATTGTCACATTCTTATTATTATTTTTCAAATTTCAGGAATTGTACTTCTGTATTGTTTATTCGGAGTTGCTTAAATGTGTGCCATCCTTGAAAAGACTGCTATGTTTTGTTATCCATTTGAATTAAAGTGCTTAGAATTCAGTATCAACAAGCAGCAAATGACCTTTCTAAATACACCTAATTTACTGAGTCCATTAGGTTTATGATAATAAATAAAACCTCTGCAATGCTTCATAATAACAGTAATGCTTTTCAAATGATTCTGCACTTAATGGCCAATTTCAGAGCATTAAATGTTGTTAACAATCAATTTACTGGATATTATTGCGATTCAGTTTATAAATATCAAATTATATAGGTCAGAGTGTTACCTTTGCAGGCCAGTTGCAGGATTTATATCGCTGTCGTGTAGAATAATGGCCAGACATTTTCTGGTGCTGATTTTTTTGAAAGTCTGATTCCCGGCAGGCTCCTGGGCTTTTGCACTGACACTTTCCCCTAACTTTTTCCCCCGCAGGATCAGGTAATTAAAAGGGTATTGATGCAAAGGGAAGCCGATCACCACATGGCTTGGCAAAGTGTTTCCATAAAGTTCTGTCCTGTAGCTGTGGATACAAACTCAAGCTGGCCATGTGCAGAACTCCAGCATGTTGAGCCCACTACCCCTCGGCACAGCCAAATGTTTCAGCAGCTGCCCTTTTGTCCTGTTTCTTAAATAAACAAAGAACAGATACAAATTAATGACCTAAATTTATGGCAAAACACACTGCCTTCCCAGAGCAAATAGCCTTCAAAGAACAGATGCTAAAATAACATTTCTTACCCACAGACCCCCAGAGAAGAGACTTCTGTGAGCACGTTAGCTTATATTCTATAGAAACTAATAATTTGTGGAAATGTAATCGTACTGAGCAATGTCACACGCCGATTTCACAAGCTTCCGGGCGTGGGCAGAGGGCACCCATGGTTTGTTCCCCGATCGGCTGCCCCGTTTTGCTCCGGGATCTTAATCACTTTATTTCACTTTCGCATTTTATTTGGCTTTTTTTTTTTTTTTTTTTTTTGCTCTGCAAGATCAAGAGATCATGTTTCTAGGATTTTAAATAATACCTAATGATTGGATTTGATTGACATGATCGCTACTACGATGTCTAAAGAATGTCAGGAATGTCAGGGAATCTTCTTTGTTTGGCTCTGAACCGCAGGACAGAATTGTAGAAAAATGGGGTCGTTTCTGTCTAACTCAGTTGAAAATTTGCTTTCTGCTTTTCTTTTTCTTGGTTTTTGTTTTAGCCAAAGCCAATTACACACAACAAAAGCCTGATGGAAACAATGAAAACCTTGCTAGCGACTTTGCATCCAGGAACTTAGCAGTAGCTTCATAATTTATGGCACATGGGGATGAAGCTAGGTCACCTCCAGGCAGGCATTGTAATGAAAAGGTACAGTATGTTCATCGGCCACACGTTGCGCATTCTCTTTATCCCACACTGTACAATATCTCCCATCTTATTCAATAATTTAATGTACATTTTCTTGTCAAGCTTCTTGGCAGCAGGCTATGCAGCCTGCAAGATGGACCGAGAATGCCACAGGTGGGCTGATTAGCGGGTGGCATTTCTGAATTCTAACAAGCTGTTAGCATTATGTCTGTTTGCTTTAGGTACAGATGTGAAATGATTTGACAGTAGATTTCAAAAGTGTGTGAGTACATTTTTGTATGTCAAACTATGGAAATATGGGGCTCTAAAAATTTCACACATTGATGGTATGTATTGTATTTATTAATTTCAGAAAGTATATGCCACTGACATGGCATAAAAATTAAAAAGCAGTCTCCGTAATGTATAAAACGAACAGATTGAATAAACATCCCACTCCCAGTTAATCAGAAAGTCTTATCTTGTACCTGAGAAAAAGTCAGAGGTTGGAATAGCTCAGCCAGAAAATGAGAGTCTTTGGAAAGTTTGTTTTAATTAAAAAAATAAAAGACAGAGAAAAGAAGCAAAAGGGAAAACAAGCACCACACCCAACAAATGGCAAGTGGAGCCCTTGTCGGTCACGCTAAGTGACATCCGCCCTTGTCTAAAAGTTCAAAGGTGACTTCAGGATGGATAACGGAAAGTCTGCCTGACATACAAAAAGGAAATGTAAAATAGATCTTAGAAATTTAAATTTCGGTGTATGCCAAGGCTACGGTGCAGACGTGAAAACTGAGAGACACCCGAAAGTTAGAGAGCAAACTGGCTGGCATCCAAAGGTCATTCCAGGTAACGGGGAGAAGGGCTTTCTTAGTTTCTGAGGGTGGAGCAGGAGGAATTCAAAGGGGAATATTTGTGTTCAGGCTTACAGGGACCATTCTGCTTTGAGGCATGGAAGAGGATTTGGATGGCTCCATTGTACTACAATGCATGCTCTTCCCCAGCCCTTGGGGAATCCGTCATCACAAAATCCATCTCCCCTCTACCTACGGCAGAGCCTTGCAATAGCTGCAGATGGGAGGATGCCTCGGTCCTTCTCTGGGAGGATCTGAGAAGTCTCTGGATCTCAGTGCCACGGGTCAGAAGGAACACCCAAGCAGAGCAGACACCCAAGTTAACCCCACTGTATACCCAGGAAGCTCTGGGTGGGCAGCAGGGAGTGTAGGAAGCAGGGATCCCCCAAAGGGACATGAGCAACGTGGGTTAGAATTCTGTTGCCATCAGGCACAAGAGGTGGAGGCTTCAGGATGGAAGTACCAGGTGGTACATCTGTCACCAGGTGTGAGGAGTCAGCACACCCAGCACCAGACAACATGAAAGAGGCTCGGATTTTCGTCTCCATCATTACCAAGGACTGTAAACGCGCTAAATGATCTTAAAGCATAGCTAATACGGACACTCTGAGTTCACAGATGAAAACCACAGCTTAGGGAGGGAAGGTGTCAAATCACTTCACAAGCAGGGCTACATTTGTCCGTCGCAGCAGTGCTGTGAGGTGAACGGAGAAAGCATACTTCCCAGGTGAGTAAACAGACTTGGGTGAGACGTTTGCTCGCGGTCACACAGCGGGGCTTCTGAGTCCGAGTCCACCTCTGCAACATGGTCACTAAAGTCTCTTTTGAATTGTCATATTCATCTGACAAATATTTCCCAGGCATTCACTTTGTGTCGGGTACTGTTCTAGGTACCGAGAATGAGCATGGAATAACAGAGACAAAATTCCTGCCCGTAGGGGTTCTGCCTTCCGGTGGGACAGACCAGCAGTAAATCAAATGAGTGTCTTGCATAGTAGTTAAGAAGGTGAAAGGCTAGGGAGAAAAATGAAGCCGCGTGGGTGAGTCAGCTTGGAGGGCTGGGATGGCTGTGGTCAGAGAAGGCCTCCCTGGAGGAGGGGAAGTGGCCAGCCACACGGAGATTGTTCGGGACTGGCATTCCCGCCAGAGGGAACCCGTGCAAAGTCCTGAGGCAGGAGTAGCTGTGCAAGGTCGAGGCACAGTGAGTCAGTGTGGCTGGAACAGCCGAAGCTGGGGAACGGCAGTCTCGGGGCAGCATCGCCAGGCAGCCTGTGCAAGGTGACAAGTGGGGTGTGGAGCCTTGAGGCCACTGCAGAGACAAAAAGCATTTCTAGAGGTCATCAGGGGACCCTCGTTAGTGTGAAAATATTTTATTGTTGTTGTTTTTTTGTTTTGTTTTGTTTTAGGCTTTTAGCAGCCTGAAGCCATGGTTTTCAGTTTATGTCTGTAGTGATAAGCAGAAAAGAAAGATGAGGAAGGGACTNCAGGGTCTCACTACGTCGCCCAGGCTGGAGCACAATACCTATTCACAGCTGTGGCCCCGCTCGAGATCAGCACGAGAGCTCTGACCTGCTGCACTTACCATCTGTGCCAGTCACCCCTCCTTAGGCAACCTGTGGTCCCTGCTCCAGCAAGGTCACCATAAGATGCTGAACTTAGCGCAGACTCCCCATGGGCCAACCGCACTTACAGCCCAGAGTTCCCGCCTCAGGTGACACTTCAGCCTCAGCCACCCTGAGTAGCTGGGACTACAGGCAGGGGTGGCTAAGTGTCTTATCTTCTTTATTTTTTTTTTTTCAGATGCAGTCTCACTCTGTTGCCCAGGCTGGAGTGCAGTGGTGCCATCTCGGCTCACTGCCACCTCCGCCTGCCTGGTTTAAGCATTTCTCCTCCCTTAGCATCCCAAGTAGCTGGAATTACAGGCTTGCACCACCATGCCCAGCTAATTTTTTTTTTTTTTCAGATGGAGTCTCACTCTGTCGCCCAGGCAGGAGTGCAATGGTGCGATCTTGGCTCACTGCAACCTCCGCCTGCCTGGTCAAAGTGATTCTCCTCCCTCAGTCTCCCAAGTAGCCGGAATTACAGGCATGCACCACCACCCTCAGCTAATTATTGTATTTTTAGTAGAGACAGGGTTTTGCCATGTTGGCCAACCTGGTCTTGAACTCAACCGTGCCCGGCCCTAAATGCCTTATAAAGCAGAGCAATCTACTTATGTTCTTATGAAGCAGAGCAATCTACATTCCACGAGACAGACTTCCAGGTCAGCTTTTGGAGCCTAACTCATCTAAAAATGGGAGCCTTCCTTTCAATATAAAATAGTCCAGAAATAACACTGTCCCATCTTGGGGTCAAGCAGTGGCAAGTACTTTACACACACAACTGGAACATTCTCTTGTTCAAAATGGTTTTTATAACTTTTATCATGGGGGTTTTCCCCAGTGTATCCTGGTCTCCTCCTCTTGCCATGTAAAATTGTCTTTCTTAGGCACTTCCAACCATTTAAACAAGCAACAATTTAAAAGAATCGTGGTCTTAGCTCCTAGATCTGAGACTATATTTTCTTGGTTTTTTTCTGATTAGTTTTTTCCATAATGGGTCTTTGGCTGAAAAGACATTCCACAACCTCAAGTGTGATAGTTGTAAGAAAAGAGGTCTAATGTGGAATCCACGTGGAAATCCCCCCTGACTCACCGCAGCCTGAGCATCGGTGTCATCACTCCTTAGCCTCAGTGCCTGGTGTCTTGCAGGGGTTTCGCCAAAATCTGCTGACTGTTAAAAGGCACTTCAGAGGCCAGGCACAGTGGCTCATGCCTGGAATCCCAGCACTTTGGGAGGCTGAGATGGGCGGATCATTTGAATTCAGGAGTTCAAGACCATCCCGGCTAACATGGTGAAACTCCATCTCTACTAAAAATACAAAAATAGGCATCTGTAATCCCAGCTACTCGGAAGGCTGAGGCAGGGGAATCCCTTGAACCTGAGAGGCGGAGTTTGCAGTGAACTGAGATCGTGCCACTGCACTCCAGGCTGGGTGACAAAGTGAGACTCCATCTCAAAAAAAAAGTCACTTTGGTCAGAAAAAGAAAGTGGACACCTAGCATAGGAAAACTGTTTTTAATTTTTCCTCCTCAATAGTATTGGAATGTGGGTTATTTCCTCCTCCATCGTACATCCTACTTCTAGAAATACATGTGCAAGAGGAAGGTGACTCCACCCTCGGAGAGCTTGCAGCTAACTTCTGGGTCGGCGTCTTGGGATGGGGTTTATCCACAGACCCTCCACTGGGTGTTATTCCTGGATGTGGGGCTTTGATGTATCCCACCACCCAGGGATGCCTGGGGAGAAGTCAGCGTCCACAAACACGGCCTGACCTCTGGCGTTTGTGCAGCTGCTGCGGGTCGTTTCGGCCTCCCCGCCGCAGGCCAGCTGCCTCAAGCTGCCATCGCGTGCCTGCCATCACTCACCCACATGGTCAGTCCCCAGGACCCAGCCGGCTTTCCTGAAGCTTCCTCCTCCCCAACCCCGACCTCACCACACACACTACCTTTAAAAAGCCCGAGTCACAAAATAGATACCAGTCGACATTTATTTTCAGCCCAAGGCAAAAAAAAAAAAAAAAAAAGTCTCCTTTAAAATCCAACAATCCAACACCAGTATTTTTAAAGAGCCTTTCTTTACTGCAACCTGCAACGCGCCATCTCTGTGCCGAAAGAGAACGCTGCTGGTTTGTCGTGTGGAGGAGCAGCTCTTGAGTGATGTGTTTGGAGAGATGATGGATTTGCGCTGATCCATCCGCACTCCCAGCTTGCCTGGTCCCCCCTGTGACCAATGGCAGGCATTTGCGAGACAGCTGGCGGGGTGAGGGGTGCAGGCGGAGGCTGTGTTACGGGCTCACTGGCCTCTGCACACGGATCAAAGACTCATTAGCATCCCGCTCTCACCAGATCAACTTATTGGCTCAGACAATCTGTATTGCTTTAAATCTTTAGACAGTTATAAAATTTATTTGTCAACTAAGCAGAGTTAGGATTTGGTTTTTGACAGTTCCCATCCAAAGAAAAAAAATGTACACATTCCCAAAGCCACACGTATTGTACACGTTGTCACTCTAGGGTGGGGTTTTTTTTTTGCAAATACAAATTAAAAATTATTTCTCAAAGTACTAAAATAGGAGAAATAGGCCATAAAAAAATGAAGAAAATATCTCAACTGGAAGATCTGGTGACAAACCACCCAAAATGTTTCTGAATGGTTTCAGATGTCTCAAGAATTTCCTGAAAGATTTACAAGCTGGTAGAATTTACACTGTGGTGGTGCATGCTTCCTAGTCTATTGAATATTATTGTTTGTGTGACTCAATGGATGAAATGAAAGTTGAGCACTCAAAAGATTTCATTCTAATTTAGAGTCTACCACTGACTGACTCCTGACTAATAGCTAGTTATTTTCCCCCTGTCTCCTAAATTTGGGGGACCTAAAATGGCAATTGCAACAGTTCATTATTTACCCTTTGGGTAAACTGTGGAAAGAAGAATTTTTACAAATGGAAAGGACTCTTTATGCAAGAGGAAGGTCTAGCTACAGGATACTGAGAATTGCTTGTCTGCATAAGGGACGTGAACAACTTTACATTTGGGCTATGTGCGTTTGCCCATTTTGACGATTCTCTGTGTAGGCTGTCCAGTCTGCTGGAAATAGCAGAGGCACCAATCTTTCTGCTGTTCATTTTCCTTTTAAGAATCCTTCAGTTCCCATTATGTTATTGCCTGGAAGGAAAGGAAGGCAGCAGCCTGTTTTCCAGTTGGAGCCTGATGCTGTCTGTGTGGTTCCTGGGTACTGAGAGAGAGCACGGAGAAGATGCAGGCTTTGTGACTCTCACCCTCCAGCGAGGCTCCAGTGGTGATGTCGGCCGTGGCGCTGGCAGGCTGCTAGGGCCGTGACCTCCTGTGACTCGGGTCTACCTGTCCAGTTCACTGAAATGTTAACCCTGGGACGGCCAGCCTCTTGGCTTGGTGGTGTCAAATATAGTCATGGGGGAGGAGAGAAGAGCAGTCATTTAGTTAGAGCCCAAAAGGAAATCATGAAAACTATATAAACATCTTTTTTTTAAAGGCTTAAAAAAGCCTCACGTTGCACGGAGCAAGCAGGAAACAGCTGTCGAGTGGAGGGGGTAATGGATGGCGGGTCTGGTGAGCAGCGCAGAGGAGATGGCTCTGTGGTCCTGGGCAGGGGTGAGGATGCTCCTGCCAGGGGAAGGGAGTGCATCAGGGCAATCAATCAAATCAGGAATTTCAACCATCGGGTCTGCAGTGAGGATTTGCTTCCCAGTGGGTTGCATTTTCTCACTCATAATTCTCTTCAGTGGAAAAGAGAGAGGAGAGGGAGAAACTGCAGGACCATTTGTATTACGAGGGGATCAGATTGAGTAAAAACACTTCCCATCTTAAAGCTGACCTGTCATGAGGGACCTGGTGTCTTTTCCTCTTTGCTAAGCATGTAATTAGGCACTCGGATTCCTACCACATACAGAGGTTAGATAACGGGTGTTCAGTTGTTTATAGGACTTAAGATTGACTTTAAAACAGAGATGCCTGCTCCACGAGTCCTTAGACGTCTTCTGAGCCTGAATGTTTCAGATTTCCCATGCTGGCATTTCTGTCCTCTTATGCAGTGACTCTCTTATGCAGTATGGTATTTTATGCAAATTAAATAGTAGGTCGACAGGCATATTAGCATTTTTAATAGTTTAAATCATTTTGCTCGAGTATCTATGAATTAGATTTTTCAGATGCTTCGCTTGTATTCATACTTACTCTTACCAGGTTAAATTCTATTAGACTAATAAGCCACTGCATTTCTTAAGTGATATTAGTAAAATACGTATAAGGAATTTTAGCTTAAAAGCTTACTTTCACATCCAGGTTGAGCATGTTGCTAGCGTTGGGTTGGGGTTTGGTTTTTTTTTTTTGTTTTTTGTTTTTAATCCTATACATCTTACTAAAAATAGTTTACCAAAAGAAAAATCTGTTTTAATTTAATTGTGCTTAAAAAAAAAATCCCATCATCTTCCAGGAATAAGTTACAGTATCATTAGAATTTGAAACTGTAGTCAGCAGAAGAAAAATTCCAAATAAAAGAAATTGTATGATCAGGATGCGGACGTGAATCCATTTAGTGGTCTTTTCACCTTCATTTCCTGTGCTGGGCATTTCACAGTTAATGGTGAAAGGACAGGATTTGGAGACAGCCTGGTGCTTTGCTAGGTGGGGTGGAGGCTTTGCTGGGCGCCTGGGATGGCGGCATCCTCTTGACGCTGATACAGAGAGAAGGGTCATAGCCGTACGAGGACAATGATAGCGGGGCAGCTGCCACCCCCACTGGTACACGCTGCTTGGCTCAGCGCCTGAAGATAACAAAACTAAAGCCACGGGAAAACAGAAGAATTGCATTCGTGGGAGCGCTCATCCTCCGGGAGAGGTGAGCAGGCTTCCACCTGCCAAAGTTCCGTGAGTAATGAACGACCCCGGAAAAATGCATGGATGCCACCACTTTCCACTGCCCTACAACGTTTTTCTATGCCTATCAGCACTTTTAAATGTGTGCTTCTCTATCGCCTTCCCGACTGCCATGCTGAATTGGCAGCTTGGAAAGCCGAACCTCCTCTTTCCTGGAGGGGCTATTTTTTTCAGTGGGAAGAGCGGCGTTAAACATTTAAAATAGGAGAGGAAACTGGGAACGGAGTAATGTAAATAAAGGCAGCAAGGATGCAAAGGAAGGAGAGTTTAAAACACTGGAGTCGGGCTAGTGCAGAACGAGAGAGTAGGTAACAGGCAATGACGCAATGAGAATAGTGCCTGCCTTCTTCAGTAGAGAGTCGGGGTTTATTCCCAAAGCATTTAAAACATGGAAACCAAGAAGTACAAAGGAAAAAATCCTCCATGCAAAGAAAACAGTGACTGTGGCAATGAGACAAAAATCTGAGGTGCACAAAAGTCAGAACGTCGGTTGTACCACAGGGAAACACCATGGGGAGGGTAACCTAGACATCTGCATGCTATAAACCTGGAAGTCTAGGGACAATAGGAAAAGCCATCTAAAGAAATTTAAATCATAATTAATCTAAATTATTTGGCAGTGTTATCTTCAGGCTACCTGAATTTCTGGATAATTCAAGGTTAACTGGGAACTCCTAATTGTCCTGGTAAGCAGAGAGGACTGAATATAGTTTGCTCTTTCATTAAAGACTGAGGAGTTGTTCTTGATGTCAAGTCATCATGAACTACAATTTTTAGTTTTGCTGAATGCCTGTTTTCTCCACGGAGCGCAGCGCTGAAGAGCATGGGCTCTGGAGTGAACCTGAATGCAAACCTGAGCTCTGCTCCTTACCAGTTGCAGGATGGTAATAGCCAGTTATTCATAGGATCTTGTGAGGATGCAATGAGCTAATGGATGTAAATCACTTAGCACGGTGTCTGACACACATTAGCACTCAATAAATCTTCATTGTTTTATTATTATCACAATCTCCATTCTATGTGAGGAGATAGAAAAGATCTATTCCTTAGTCTGAATATAGTTATCATTTCACCTCTTGTAATCATACCTTTGTTTTCTCAGGCTCAATTCTCTCTGCCTGTAAAATAAGATATACTGGGAGCTGGATTAGGCAGGCCAGGAGAAGAGGGGGAATTTTACCAATTGAAGATTCCAGAAAGGGGAGCCACGGCTTATTTTCATTGATATCTCCATTCTAATGAATTACTACTATGTAGTTAGGCACAAAGTCCTATTTGTGACTTTTCTGCCATTGCACTAATCATAAAATGGAAATCCACCACTACCTCTGTTTGCTTCTCCCAAAGCTGGGGTTCTAGTTTCTAAATTAACTCCACATGCAGCTAATTATCTCTAGTGGGGGACGAAATTTTAGATTATTTTTAAAACATTGTTTAGCCTTACATTACTTTCTAAAAATAATACAAAAACAAAGTAAACAAACCAAAAGTACTCAAAAGCACTGAATTTCATGGACCACCAACTCAGGGCCAGCTCCAGACACTAACGCAGGGGCAACTTCCTAAGGACGCAGGCGTCCCCTCTCCGTACCGCCTGGGAGTGGAGTTCAGCATGTGCATACTCAACAGGGCCCAAGAAACAGGAGGCTGCGGGGCAGACAGCGAATAAGTTTTCTGATGAAATCAGAGACTTACATGAACGGCATGGAAAACTGTGGAGTAGGAAACTGACTCCCCACCTCACACAGGATCTCAGGGAAATGTGATGGGTGAGTCTTAGAACGCATAGATGCTCACAGGCCCCATTTTATGCTTTTTTTAGAAAATGGCATTGAACAGCCCAGAGACCTGTCACGTGACCCAGGGAGCCTGCATCATCCGGGTCCCTCCGTCACCTCTTCCTTCCCCAGGACAAACCTCCTTCGCATGGAGGAGTTAACAAAATCACAGCCCAAGATGGTATGACAGCAGCTTGATTAATAATGATTATCACAGCAGATGGAAAACTGTAGACAAAACTTTCCATAGAATGAGTCTACCACAAAATTTCCTGATGAGACAGAAGGATGGTTTGCGACCACACACTTATTCCTTACTGAACGGAATAAAATTGCTGAATTTCTACTCACCCCTTTCGATAATTTTCACAGATCTCCAGTGGCTTACATTTGAGATTCAGACCCCTCCTTCACGTGTGAAATGTACTGCTTACTATGCGGACGTGTGACACTTCGTAGGGCAGCGAATGGCGCGTTCCTCCCTAAATGTATGCGTGTGCATGTGTCTCTGAGCAAAAGTGACTACAAAGGTATTCTGTTCGGCACTGCGGCTCTCCAGTGGCTATGTGTACTTGGACCTCTGCTGCCGAGAGGAAGCAAGTTTCACACCCACCACCAGAAGGCTTTTTGATCATTTGGGTTGTTTTGCTTCATCCTTGCTTTCTGTTGTTTGATTTCGAGTACAGTGCAGATAGACAGCCTCGGCAGACACGAACCATTAATTCTGGAACACAGAGCCAGCGCCTTTTTTATTCCCTCCCTCCCGCCACAGCCCAGCTCAACACGGAAGAGAAAGGGCCTCGCCCTCCTCCTTGCGCTGCTGCAGGACAGGGGGCCCAAGAGGGCCTCAGCACCCTGGCTGCAGGACAGCCCAGTGACCAGAGCCGAGGCAAGCGGAAAGCAAGGAGCGGCTCTTCTCTTGGCTCCAAAGAGCCTGCCGGTGCTGGGTAAAGATGCCAGTTGGTGCGCAAGTCTTCAGATGCTGCTCTGCTCCTCCTGTCCCGTACCAAAGGGAGCCCCCTCCAGCAACTTCGCTTAATTAACCTGCTCAGAGAAGCTGGAAAACCCCTTCAGCTGAATAGTCCACAAACTGAGCGCCAACTGCCAGCAGGTTCCTGTCATGTGGTCATGTGTACTGCTCAGAGTACGGACGGCCCTACCAAATACTCTGCATTCCTGCCCCACTCTTAAAGAACCAAAACCAAAAGGAGAATACAGGCCGGGCACTGTGGCTCAAGCCTGTAATCCCAGCACTTTGGGAGGCCGAGGCGGGTGGATCACGAGGTCAAGAAATCGAGACCATCCTGGTCAACATGGTGAAACCCCGTCTCTACTAAAATACAAAAAAAAAATTAGCTGGGCATGGTGGCGCGTGCCTGTAATCCCAGCTACTCAGGAGGCTGAGGCAGGAGAATTGCCTGAACCCAGGAGGCGGAGGTTGCGGTGAGCCGAGATCGCGCCATTGCACTCCAGCCTGGGTAACAAGAGTGAAACTCCGTCTCAAAAAAAAAAAAAAAGGAGAATGCATTTGCTAAGCAAACCCGAACACACGCACCCACCCTGTACCAGTGAGAGGCGTTAGGCAAGGGAAGATGGGGAGCTGAGGCATTTCTGTACCGTGGAGTTTTAAGCTACTGGCCACCAATGGTCCTGGTGAAGGCCGAGGGGCCGAGCCAGGACACTGGGCGGGAGCTTGCAGGTCTGGGCTCCGGTTCCAGCCTTCTCTCCTCACTTGCCTGCCTTCCTGCCTGCCTGTTTTTTGGCCTAGTCACTTGTCCTCCCTTACAATCAGCTTCCCATCTGTAAAAGGTGTCAGGAATTCACGGGACTGTTGCAAGAACCTATGAAATCATGAAGGCGGAAGCACTTTGTAAACTCTAAGGAATTACACGAGTGTGAGGTCCCTGGCCATGTCTGAATAGCATGACTGCTGCTTTCCTCATGAAGCAACAGGATTGAGAAGTAGGTTAGGAATGGAGGTGCCCTCTCAGCCTCACCTATCCCCTCTGAGATCCATGTGTGCTTATCTGGCCCTACTGACAGTCAGACTACCACGGATGGCTCCGTTAAAAAATAGGGCAATGTGTATCGCCTGTTAAATAGGGAAATTGGGTCTGATGAATGTTCCAAGTAAGAGTTTGGGGACCAGAGAGCCAGGGTTTAAACAATTCCTCTTCCTCTGGCTGTATGACACAGAGCACATTACTTAATCTCAAGAAGCCTCCGTTTCCTCAACTGTAAAATGGGGTGACATGACATTGCCCTTCTTAGGGTTATGGTAATGATTAAAGGAGAGACTGCACATTAACCATTTGTCCCAGTACCTGGCAGGCAGTCGGGTCAGTAAGTGCTACCCAACCTTTGTACTGTGGCTCCAGACTATTGTTTGTAAATATAGTAGGCATGACAGGAATTGGTGGTGTTCAACCATTCATTTCAGCTACTTTCTCAAGCCATCCAAGGCTTTGTTCAAATGCTACCACCTCCAGAAAACCTTTCTTGATCCAGTCCCCAAGGCTGCTCCCCACGATGTACTCATTTAATTGTTAGGGTTGGGACCAGCTTCGTGGACACAGGAACTGTGCAGTGGTAACGAGCCCTCACTCACCAAGACCACAGTTGGCTTCGCACTCAGTTGTCATTTTGATCAAGGGACCTTGCATTTCCACTTGGCACCAGTCCCTGCAAATTATGTAGCTGGTCCAGGTGACCATATTTCATTTTTGCCCCAATTCTGTCTTAGAAATTGTGTAATTTGTTGTTAACATGACTTTTAGAATACACAATTTGTCCTCATTATTCACGAGTTCCATAACTGTGACTTTGCCCACTTGCTGAATTTAGGTAACCCCCCAATCCACACTCGTGGCACTTTCACGATCAATTGCAGATGTGTGCAGAGCGGAGAGAAACTTGAAGCACCCCATGCCCCCTCCCAGGTGAGGTCAGACAAGGGGATGCTCTGCCTGTTTGTTTTAATTTTCAACTTGTAAACAAGTGTCCTCTTCATGGTACGTTCAGGGACACATGTTTTGCGCCTTAGTGCTTTTTGGTGATGCTATTGCTGTTGAAAATGGCCCCAAGGGTCGTGCTGCAGTGCACCCAGCGTCCCTAAGCGCAAGAAGGCTGTGATGTGCCTCACGGACCGACGGAGAAAGTGCATCTCCAGGTATGCTTTGTTCACCCGTCAGTTATGACGCTGTTGGCCATGAGCTCAGTGTTAATGACTGTGTTAAATATCACGTCTGTGAACAGACACACACATGAAGACAAGGTCTGTATTGATCAATGGACAAAATGTCGTGACCAGATACTCACAGGAACCTGACCCCGTGTCTCCTCTAGGAAGAACAGTTCAGGATTCACCGAATTCAGTGTTCACAGAGACTTCATAGAACATTACTACCACAAATAACAGGCATCGCCTGTAACTCCCTTAAGGTTGATGACCCATTTTATTTATTTTCTCTCCTTCCGATCATCACCTTTGTCCTCTTCTATGTGCCTAGGAGAGTGCTATGAATATACTGGTATTCAGAAACGTTAACTGAATTAAGTAGCGATTCTGTCTTTGAAGAAATGTTAACAGTTGTCTTGTCGATTCTGAGACTTTGTGGCTTGTTTCACACTACATCAAGCTCCCTTTGTGAGACCCTGGGCACGTGAAAGGCTACCGTGCAAAACTCCTAGCTACTCTCATTCTTTTCTTTGTTGAAATGAAACAGTATAGCAGGAAACAGTTATGGAATAATGCACCTAAATTCTTTATAGTCCTAAGACAAAATATTGAAGACCCGGACTTGAAATATGTTCAGGAGTTCAGGAAAGAGTTGTCATAGAGTTCTAATGGGATACATAGCAAACGAAGGGGTCTGTGTCTTGAGGAAACTTCTGGAGAGGGGAGAGCTCCAACTCTGAGTTCCTCTTGAACGAACCATGTATAAGGGTCACCTGGAATAAACAGCCTGGAAAGAAATGGCACCCACTACTTAGGAGAGGAGTTACAGACTTCCAGAATAAATAGCCTACTTAGCCTCTATCTAAAGCAGATGGGATTACGGGATCCAGGCCGGAAGTGACCTAGCATCTGCAAAATGCAGAAATAGACTAAATGATTTTTCTCAGTGGTCACTAGGATGATGTTCATGTCCATTCTGCCGTAGGTGAGCCACAGGTGAGCGTATTTGCTTTTCTTTCTTTCTTTTTTTTTTGAGCCGGGGTTTCACCATGTTACCCAGGCTGGTCTCGAACTTCTGGGCTCACGCAATCCACCTGCCTCAGCCTCCCAAAGTGCTGGGATTACAAGCGCCAGCCACCACACCCGGCTGGTGAGCCTATTTTCTAATTATGAAAAATATCTGTTCTCTATTAGCTGAGTCCGAAACCTACTGAGGTCTATCATGATCCCCTTTAGGAAGAAGAGAATTTGACTTGGTTATTTTATTCAAGGTATTTGAGGAATGACAGTGTTGAAAGGAGTCAAAAGGAATGAGCACCCGGCACCTAGACACAACTGCTACACCCACCCCACCTCCACGTTCATGGTCCTGGCTGCTGGCTCTGCCCTCCTTCCATGGAGGCATCTCCGTAGCCAGATAGGTTTCTTCCAAAGTGGCCGTCTTCAAAAATGATCTGCACAGACTGTGAGGTAAACAAGTAAGGCTGAGATAGACCTGCCCCTGAGAAAGACAAGGTTCAGATTTGAGAGACAACCCATTGATGAAACAGACAAAAAAGCATAGCAGGCAATAAAGAAGCTATGCATGCGTCCTGACAGCTGATGAATATAATCTGCTAGACAATGTGCCTTTTGAGAAGAGAAAGTAAAAGAGCCTTACCACCCTCAATGACGTGTCTCTTTGGGTTTGGCTGGTAAAAAGCAAAAGCTTATGTGAATTGAAAGGCAGGCAGGAAAGAGGAGCCTTCAGCTGAAGGAGCAGCAGTCCATAAAGAACTGGCAGGAGGGAAGAGCAGGTAACACGTGCGGGTCTAGAAATAGCGCACTTGGGTTAGAGGGGAGAGTGTAGTTGAATGTGGGATGGGAGGCGACAATCAAACCTCAATTGCTCGGTTGAGCTAGATGATAAAAGCCCCATGAATTCAAGGTAAAGGGCCATGTTCTCCAGCAGAAGTGGGGATTTCCCACACATCTTCCAGGAGGTGAAGGATGTACTTAGAACTGCAGTTAGAAAAAGATAACAGCAACGGTGGTGCATGGATGACTGAGGAGAGATGAGAACAGGCAGAGAGCCTGGTCAGGAGCCTTGGCAGGGAAGAAGGAGTTGGGAACCCATGAGCATGATAAGGAGAAGGCTGGGTCTGTGGTCGTGGAGCCTGGGTGATGAAGGAAGGGGGGAGAGGCATGGGGAGAAAAGATTCAGAGACGGGCTTTTGCGCCGCAGTGACTGGGAAGCAGAGGTGTTGGTGAGTGAGGTAGAGGGAACATTTTGGCATGTGGTGTTTGAAGATGCTGGAAGCAATTGAAAGTTGGCAGAGTCTGGATATGACTTCATCTGAATTGCATTTCAGATATTAACTCACCAAGCATTCCAACTTTGCTTCTTTGTTACCTACTAACATTTCTCAAAGAGAGGATGTCCAGGCCCTGATTTCTCAGACCTGGGGTCATCTAGGCAGGGTTTAGCCTGGTTCTGATATACTCGTGTGTTTACCCAAAGATTCTGAGTGGAGATTGTAACATCTTTGGACTTCAGGCTACTTTAGGAATTAGTAAAATCCTTATGTTACTCTTTCTGCCACCACCCTCCCCCATCTTATCCTTCCAATTACACACGCACACACACACACACACACACACACACACACACTTGAGTTTCTATTATTCAAAGCTCAGTGCTAGCAATGGTGAAGAACAGATACAGAGCTAAATAAGACACCATGCGGTCTTCAAAAGAGCCTACAGTCTGGTGGGGACTTCAATGGTTGGCTGGATTAAGTGCTTTCCATGCACTGAACACTAAGCTAGGAGGCATTAGAGGCAGAATGACCTAGTGGTTAGGCACGGACTGCGGTGCTCTGGAGCCAGATTAGCTGGACTATGAGTTTCGCTCTCCTGCTTATTCTCTGTGAACATTGGCAATCAAATGTCCTGGCGCCTCAGGTTTCTTACCTATAAAATGGGAGTCCCAATGATTACTTTGTAGGATTTTATGAAGATCAACTAAGTTGATAAATATAACCGACCACAATGTGTGCTAAGAGCATGTATGAGCTCTTATTTATGAGTTATTTATGAACTCAAACATGTTCGTAGTAGGGAATAAGCACTCCATAAATGCTGGCTATTATTATCTTTGCTCCAGGGTGCCATGGAATGAAAGAACTGTGGTGGGGATCAAGGTAAGATCAGTGCTCACTCAGCAGCATTGCAATACATCCTGCTACAGGGTGGAGTGAACTAAAGAAGGATGCTATGAATCTCAATCTGACCCGTAATCTCAAAACTGGAGACGATTTTTAAATGGCCGATAATTAAATAATCAGTGATGATTAGAGTTGCTAATACAATTTCCCAATTTAAGCTTATCCCACAAAGAACCATTTAACACTATTTGATTGTGATAATGAATTAGATTGGCCAGGTAGTCTTCTTTTTGATTTTGTGAGCTATCCCTGGAGATGTGGCTTATTGAAAAATTCATTTCTAATTTCCTGTGGCTGAAACCAGCTTGCTATAATTAATAAATAAGCTGATGGATTGTTAGAGATGTCAAGTTATAGTCAAGCAACTGACGGCTCTTGGTGAATTAACAAGAAGTATATATACACACAGTCACATGAGGTCAGCTTAAGGCTGCAAGGGTGGGCTCTGTGTTGCACAGAAATGAATTACAACACAGGAGCTGGCTGCTCGCTCTCCACCAAGCCAACGTGGTAAAGTCCAGGCCAGGCTGGCTTTCCCTTGTGCTCCCCATAGCACTTTTCCATTTTTTTCTTCGAGATGCTTTTCAATCACCACCTTAAATTTGCCATCTGGTCAACCCCTAAGGACTAAGCTTGGATCACGCTCCTGCTCAGGCTAGGTCGGGTAAGATATTTGCCTAGAGTGGCCCTAGAGCACATAATCCAAAGGGAAAATATCAGCCCTAGCCAACAATGAAAGCCAGAGTTCAGCACCGATAGAGTTGTATCAAGCACCAAGACAGAGAGACAAAAGTGAAACTACAACGAAAAATGAGAGGTAAATCCGAAATCAAAAAGCTTTGAAGTGGCCCAAGAGAGCAAATGTGTGTATCCCAGGGAAAGCGGTCCTGACATGCAGGGGGATTCCAGGCCCCGTCTCACTGGGCGCGAGCCTAGAGCTGGACAGGAGGGTAGCTACTTAGAGACGTGTCTTCTCTACACTAAGCAGTAAGCCTTTCAAAAGGCTTGACATACCTCTTGTCGTTTTTGTGACCCCCATAGGGTCTGAGATACGGTGGACACTTAACAAATATTTGTTAAATGAATGAAGGAATCATCAATATAGTTGAGAATGCTACTAGCAGCAATACTATGACCTCAACCACTAATGACACCTGTCACTTGCTGAACCTTGCCTAAGTGCCCCACATCGTGCTAAGCACAAGACTATATATATATATATATTTTTTTTAATTTAATCCGCACAAAAACCTTCTAAGGTGGATACTATTCTCACCCATTTCATGAATGAGTACACTAAGGTTCAGAGAAGTCATCTCTTCCAAAATTGCATAAATAACAAGCGGCAGAAATAACAAATCTGCAAATGGTCATCTCAGTCCCTGAACTTGACTACTCCATTGTACCATTTTGGAAGCCCAACCTTGTTTGAACCTGAATTAGATTCCCAAGGTTGTATGAGAGACTTTCCCATTCTCTTCAACTTCCCACCCAAACTGAGCTCGCCACGCCCTGTGTACTCTTCGGGCACGACTCCACCACAACAATCAATACCTTGCCAAATCATTGTCTGTTGAGACGAGCATCCTGACGGCAGGGGCTCCTGTTCACTTATGTTCTCCCATTGTGAGTAGCAAAATGCCTGGAATACCGTGAGTGCTCAAGGAAAGTCTGTAGGGCTGATTAATTAGTGAACTCTGCATAAACAATGGTCATTTCGAGGGCTATGTTCTCTGGAGACTTTTTTGATTTTGATCCATGGATTCCCTCAGGCAAGGCCTGAATGATCTGAGAGATAATATAACAGCCTGTTTCAGCGCCTCCCAGCAGCTGCCTTGGGGGCTGGATTTATTGCCCTCTTGAGTGAAATGTTGGCCTTCAATTTTGCTGAGCTGTCAAGAGCAGTGATTTTAGGTGTGGGGCTGTTGATTGTCCCCCAAGCTAACTTTTTACGTCAAAAATACCACTCTGCGCTGAAATGGAGGTTGGTTATGAGGTGTTAGCAGGACCTCTGGGCCACCAAGGAGAAAGGGCTGGGGAAGCCAAGAGAAACACCCTGCTCCCAATTTTAAAATGAAATTATTAAAATAAAGGAAGAAATTTGAATCGACAAAAAATGTAAAGCGTCTCATGAAAAAAAGGAGGGGGGTAATAGTTAACAGAGCAGGCTTCAGAATTCAACAAACTGGTTTCAAATTCTGATTCCTCAGATTGCCTTTGTTATATAGGACAAGTTCCTGACGGTGAGCCTCGGCTGTCTGAAAACCGCTCCAATTCTATAGCAAAGGCTCAATAAAAGGTCATTCTTATTAGCACAGTTAAATTTTATTCATTGACTTAACGAATATTGATTCAGCACCCACTCTGTGCCAGGCACTATGCTTTACTCATTGATGTAGAATGGTGAGCAAGTACTTACAGGGTCTGTGCCCTCATGGAGCATCACGGTGAATAGTAAAAATAGCCATAGGTTCAGTGGGCTCCCTTCCGTACCATCCCTCTTTGACGCGAAACTCAGCCACGTGACTGGCTTTGAGCAATGGCTGGCTAGCCGATACGCTGGAGCAGAGACTTGGGTAATGCTTGTACCCTGTCCTGCCTGGCTACTCATAGAACTCCCTGCTGCCACCACGATGTGAAGAAGCCCAGGGCAGCCTGCTGGAAGGTGAGAGACACATGGCCTAGCTGCCAGTGTCTCACTGGCCAGCCGCTACCACCTTCTAAAACGTGAGCGAGGCCATCCTAGGGTCATTGCTGCCACATGACCCACCGGTTGACCAGAGACACTTTAGAGAACTCAGCAGAAATCAGCTGACTGGGCTTAGACCAGAAAAGCTACCCAGTCAGCTCATAGAACTGTGAGCTACATACATGGTGGTGGTTTTATAAAATTTAGTTTTGGGTAGTTTCTTACACAGCCAGAGCTAGCTGATACAAGTGGGTGGCCTACCACAGGGACCAATACACTGTTTCCATAAGGGACCGGGTAGTGAATATTTCTGCTTTGCAGGCCAGAAGATCTTTGTTGAAACTACTCAGCTCTGCACTTGCAGCTCGAAAGGAGCCATAGCCAATACAGAAATGAGCCTTTGCAGCTGGGTTTGGCCTCATGGCTGTTGTTTGCCAACCCCTGCTCTAGCACAAGAAACAGACATTACTCAAATAATCACAGACAGAAATGTGTGCGTGTAAACTGCAATCTCATCTGTGCAGCCAAGTCTCCTCGGGCTGTTAGAAAGCATGATCAGAGAAGCTGCCCCAGGCTGATAACTCAGTTAAGGTGTCTTGGTTAGATTTCCCCAGAAGCAGACCCCAAGATAAGGATTTGAGGATGAGCAGGCTAATCTCAGGAGCAAGTTGGGAGGGTGAAGTGAGGCAAAGAAGAATGCCATATCAGGTGAGTTAGCGAGCGGGTTACCTGCAGGCAAGGGCAGCTTAGTCCCCCGGGGCCTCCAGGAGGAGGCTGGGTTATATATTCTCCAGCTCCCAGCTGCTGTTGTTGGAGGCTGATCCTGGAGGTGTCAACTCTCTGCCTTTCTGTTCTGCCCCCACGCACTCCTGCAGCCAGAGAAAGCACTCGGGCAGAGAGGAGCAGCTTGCAGTAAGAAGCTGAACTGGGAGTGAGGCGTGCCAAGGAGATGTGGGTGGGCAGCAGCAGCATCTGCCGCAGAAGGCTTCCCTGTGGGAGGAAGGTCTGACTTGTGCTCTCAAAGATGGGTAGGATGCACAGGTGAGAGAGGCTGCGGCTGAAGGGTAGATGTGGAGGAGGTCGCCTAGGAGGGAAGATACATAGAGCAACGAGTGGAAGTCTGGAGCTAAGCATTTGGGGAAATCCACAGGTAACACCCGCTGAGCCTGGAAGGAGGTTATATCCACCCTAAGGCCATAGTAACCAAGTACCGCAAACTCCATGACAGAAAACATCAGAATTTTATTCTCTCACATTTCTGGAGGCCAGAAGTCAGCCATCAAGGTGCCGGCAGGGATGTGCTTCCTCTGATGGCTCTAGGGGAGGATCCTTCCTGGCCTCACTAGCTTCTGGTGGTTCCCAGCAATCTTTGGCATTCCTTGTTTTGTGGACCCATCACTGTAATCTCTGCCTCCTCACCCCATGGCTGTCTGCCCTGTGTGTGTGTCTGCGTCCAAATCTTCCCCTTCTTCTAAAGACACCAGTCATCAGATGAGGGCCCACCCTGACCCAACAGGACCTCTATTTAACTTCATTACATCTGCAAAGATCCTGTTTCCAAAGAAGGTCACATTAACAGGTGCCGGGAGTTAGGATGTGAACTTAGCTTTTGGAGGGGATCTAATTCATCCCATAACAGAGACTGAGAAGGAGCAGCCACAGACAGGAGGAAAGTCAGGAGAGCATGCTTTACTGGATGCCCCCAGGGAAGCAGCACTTCAAGGGGGAGCGAGCATCAGGAATAGGATGAAGAGGCCAGGCGCAGCGGCTCACGCCTGTAATCCCAGCACTTTGGGACGGCCGAGGTGGGAAGATTGGTCGAGTCCAGGAGTTCGAGACCTGCCTGGGCAACATCGTGAAGACTCCATCTCTATAAAAAATAAAAAATGTAGCCAAGCATGGCCACACACACCTGTAGTCCCAGCTACTCAGGAGGCTGAGCTGGGAGGATGGCTTGAGCCCAGGAACTCAAAGCTGCAGTGGGTCAGTATCACACCACTGCACTCTAGCCTGTGTAACAGAGTAAGGCCCTGTCTCAAAACAAAGAAATAATGGCCGGCCGCAGTGGTTCACGCCTGTAATCCCAGCACTTTGTAGGCTGAGGTGAGTGGATCATGAAGTCAGAGTTCAAGACCAGCCTGACCAACATGGTAAAACCCCATCTCTACTAAAAATACAAAAATTAGCCGGGCTTGGTGGTACATGCCTGTAATCACAGCTACTTGGGAGGCTGAGACAGTAGAATCACTTGAACCCGGGAGGCAGAGGTTGCAGTGAGCAGAGATCGTGTCACTGCACTCCAGCCTGCTGACAGAGCGAGACTCCCTCTCAAAACTAAAAAAACAAAAAACAAATAAATAAGATGAAGACAGGAAAGTGTTCACTGGATTTACAAACGGTGAGTTTTCAACTCCATTAAGTTACTGCGCAGTGAAAGGGAGAAATTGAGACAATGGTTTATGGGGTTGAGTGAGGATATTTTTTAAGATGGTGGAGATTGAGTATATCCGTGGGAAGGATCCAGTTTTGAGGGGGATGTTGAATACAGAGACAGCAAGGATAGCGCAGGGTCCTGTGACACATTAGACAGGAGAGGGCGGGCTCCTGGGACCAGGCTTCTCTCTAAGGAAAGGAAGCAGCTGTGGGTGGGTGTAGGCTCCAGAATCCTCCCCCTGTGCTTTACACCCCCATTCTTCCGGCCGGATACTCCCCATTGCCAGTCTTAGAATGAAAGCCACCTGGTAACAGCTACCAGCAGGGAGAGCTGTTGTTCCATATTTTCCTAGTATTTCCCTTTTGCGACCCTTTGCCGATGTTTATCAATAAATGCTGTTTGTGTCTACCCAGGGCCCTGCCTAAAAAGACTGTACTGAGAGCATGAAGCATAAGGCTGCGGGGCTTTGGGGGATACGTGCATGATCCTATTCATCTTGAGAACATCCCCATAAGGAAGCCAAGACAGAATTATCTTCACTTTACACAAGAGGAAATGGAGACTCAAAGTAGTCAAGTGTTCTGGGTAAGATCACATAGATGTAAACCAACATTCTCAGATATTTTGTTGGGGCTTTTTCCAAAAGAAAGGAAGAAAGAAAGAAAAAGAAAGAAAGAAAGAGAGAGAGAGAGAGAGAGAAAGAAAGAAAAGAAAAAGAAAGAAGGAAAGAGAGAGAGAAAGAAAGAAAGAAAGAAGGAAAGAAAGCGAGGTGTCTTTCTTAATTTGATGTTATGAATTGTTTAGAAGTTACGTCAGAACAGGAATATTCTCATTTCCTGGCTTTTTGGAATTTCCAGGAGGGTCATTTTTTTCAAGACTTGCAGAGTAACAAGGAATTTGTACGGCCTTGATGTCCTAGAAATAATAAAGGGGTCTAGCGTCTTGGAAACTAGACTTGCCTTCCTTAGGAAGACCACACAACCAAAGTCAGATGAAACCAAAGGAACCAGGTGAAATGGTACAGGAACTATTTCCCATCATCTGAGAGCATTGTCTATGTCCAGCAAACATTTACCCAGCTCCTATTTTGTGCCAGGAATTGTGCTCAGGACTGAGGGGTAAAAAAGTCTGAGGAATAGGCAGACACACACGTGTCCCATACCACGTGGGACAAGCTACCCTGGAGTCTAGGAACACACTCGTGTTTGGGGAATGATGATACTTGAAGGAAATTGGTGGAATACAGAGTCTGAGAAGAGAGGGGAAGGAGGGAGATAGGACCAGGAATGCAATAATAACAGTGATAATAAAGAATATTTCTGTGGCATTTACAGTCCACAAAGCACTTTTTCTTTTTTTTTTTTTTTCATCTAATCTTCACAACAGCCCTTTGAGAGGTAAACAGAAACGCAGTTTCCCCCATGTGGGTATCTCTGGGAAATGAGCTCTCCCTAAGCGGCAATATATTCAGAATGCATCCAGTAAGAAATCTACCCATATTATACTACATATTCATTAGCCTTGTCTTCCTGAATTGTATTTGACAGCTTTTGCCTAGTTTAGGGGTACTCTAACTGATCATGTTTAGCCCACGCAGCGCTCCACAGACTGTTGCGAGCTGAAGGTTCCTGATATCACCAGCTAAACTCTCAATGGGGTTGAAGTCTCAGCCCTGACTTCTCCACATTCTGCCTCCTCAACCAAATGCGTGTTATCTGCTAAGACACAGCTACAGTCCTTCCTGTTCTTTTGTTAACCAATCCTCTCCAACGTGGACACCAAGAATTGATAGCCTCAACTGGAAAACTCATTTAGGCGAATTTCTAAGCAACTCTCCTAACAATGAACTTCCTTCTTAACGAAGTGATTTATACTCACCATTCATTCATCCATCCATTCATTCAATAAATTTATTGAATACCCACCGTAGGCAAGACACACTGATAGACCTTGTGAAGGACTCAAAAATAACAAGACATGCTCAAGGTATTTGCAGTCTAACAGGAAAGATAAGATGAGCACGCAGATATCTCACGGGTAAGTCAAAGTGATAAGTGAGGCCGGGCACGGTGGTTTGCTCCCCAAGTCCCAGGACTTGGGGAGGCCGAGGCAGGAAGATCACTTAAGCTAGGAGTTTGAGACCAGCCCTGCCAACATAGTGAAACCCCATTACTACAAAAAAAACCAAAAAAACAAAAAACGGAAGTTAGCCAGGTGTGGTGGTGCACACGTGCAGTCCCAGCTACTCCAGAGGCCGATATGGGGGGATCACTTCCACCCAGGAGTTCAAGGCTGCAGTGAGCTCTGATTACACCACTGCACTGCAGTCTGGGTGACACAGTGAGACCCTGTCTTAAAAAAGAAAAGTGATAAATGAGGAAAGGGAGTTAGGTTCATACATCCCTTTATTTCTTCAGCAATCATTCTGTAAGCACCAATTATGGGAAGGGAACTATGCTGGGCTCTGTCTCATATGCTGCCTTATTGAATCCTCAGGATGTGGAGATGGAGACTCTGAGCTCCGTTCTCCAGATGGAGAAACTGAGGCTCTCCTTACTTCTTCCAATGGGAGGAACTGCAGGGAGGACGTTTTTTGTTTGTTCTTTCTTTGTCTTATTTTGTTTGTTGTTGTTCAGGTTTGAAGTTTGGGAAGAATTTTCATATTTAAGTGGAGAAAGACTTCACATAAAGCTAATGCAGCTTAACCTTCAGGCTTCCTAGCTGACAAGGATCCATTTCAACATCCCAGGAAGAGCCACAGAACTGCGTTCACATCTCCGTGTATTTCTGTAAGATTTGCTGAAGTGATATATTTTAGCATTCTTTTTCTTAAAGAGACTCCCAAATTGTGTACGCTTCTGGTCCCACAAAACCTGGATATACCTTTGCATGTAAAGATGAAATGGAGCACAAGAAGAAGGGGAACGCGCTGAGCAGATGCAGAGGGTGACAGGGAGAAAGGGCGGCACATGTGGGCAGGAATGCGTGTGGCCCCAACACACAGGAGCAAGTCAGGGCTAGGAAGGATGAGGAGGTGACGTTCCCAGCTCCAGGCGCAACCCCAGGCTCATCTGCACCTGCCCCTTCCTCTTGGCACCCAGGGTGGGAGCCCCTCCCCTGCAACTTCCCCTATGGATCATTCCCTCTCCTTCCTGAATCTGGAGCTCCACCTGCTCCAGCTCCTCTGGCCTCTTCCTTGATCCCCCATTGAAAGACAGGCAGGGTGGGAGGGCAGGGAGGGAGGGCGGGGCGGAGTGGGGGCCGGAACCTCTTTTGAGGATTGCCGCTCCCCATACTCAATCCTCTATTTTCCCTCTATTATTCACGGCTGAAGTTCTTAACAGACACTGTCTTCACTTCCTGCTTCCACATTCTCACCTTGAACAACTTGTCAACTCAATCTAGATCCTCCCCACATCAGCACGAATTCCTGGGACATTGCCGCTGTCAAGCCTCCTGACTCAGGACAAACAAGAAGTGCTCTTCTGTCCTGATTTTACTTGGTGTCCTGCCTTGGGTTACCCACTTCCCTGGGTTTTCCCCCTATCTCTGTCTCTTCCTTCTCAGTCTCTTGCAAAGGGTTTCCTTCAATGCTGGTGTCCCTTTGGCTTTTGTGTCAACCTCTCTGTTTCTGTCAATCTCAATCAGTATGTCTCCTGGTGTGTCTCACCGGCACTGAGTCTCAGTATGAGCAAACCTGAGCTCACTCTCTCATGCTTCCCCACCCTCAACCAGACCTGAGACCTGCTTGTCCTACGCTCCCATCCCGGAAAACAGCACCGCCACCTGCGTGCGTACCCAAGCCAGAGACCTGTGACATGGGCTTGTCGCCTCCTTCTCCCTCATCCTTTACATCAAATAATGCCAAGACCTGTTCCCTCAGCACCTCAATGTCTCTCAGCCTCTGTCAACTTTTTTTTTTTTTTTAAATTGTGACAGAGTCTCACTCTGTCACCCAGGCTGGAGTGCAGTGGCCCTCTCAGCTCACTGCAACTTCCACCTCTTGGGTTCGTGTGATTCTCCTGCCTTAGCCTTCCAAGTAGCTGGGGCTACAGGTGCGTGCCACCACACCCAACTAATTGTTTGGTTTTGGTTTTTGGGTTTTTTTGTATTTTTTTAGTAGAACAGGGTTTCACTGTGTTAGCCAGGATGATCTTGGTCTCCTGACCTTGTGATCCACCTGCCTCAGCCTCCCAAAGTGCTGGGATTACAGGCATGAGTCACTTCACCCGGCTGTCACTTCTTTACATCACAGGCCCCAATGCCACAAGCACCCTCTGCCTGAAGTTTCGTAACCACGACCCTGCCTTCCTTCTGCCCCTCCCCAAACTGCAGACAGATGATCTTTCTAAAATGCAAATCTATTCATATGGCTCTCCTGCTTAAACCCCTCCGTGGCCTCCCACTGCTCAGGATTAAGCCTGAACTCCCAGACAGGTTTTTCCAGCCTGTGGTAATGGAGCCTGACTCCCTCCTGTCTTCGCTTTCCCTCTCACCGGTGAGGGCTGGATTGAGCTGCTCACACTCCCCTACCCTGGGCCTTGCACCTGCTCCATTTGCCTTCCCCTCCCATACCCACTCCATCTTTTCCTTCTTTGGGTGACTTCAAGTGACTTTAGATACGTCACCTTTTCCAGGAAGTCTTCCCTGACCTTACAGGGGCTCCAGCTGGACACGTCCGTGGCACTCCGGTGTGTGACCCCCACTACCCGCTGAGGTCCTTGAGAGAAGGCACTGGGACTTTGTTGGCCAGCACTGTGTGCACGCAGGATCCCAGTGCCTGGCACATGGAGACTTTCAGGGAATACGTGTTGAATAAGCAGTGAGTGGATTGGATGGAAGTAGAACCCTGTGCCTTGCCTGCCAGGCTGGGGGGTTTGTGTTTCATTCTGTAAGTAAAATGGAGCTACTATAGAATTTGGAACAAGGGAGTGAGTGGACCTCACCCATGCTTTTGAAAGTTTGCTCTGGTTTCTAGAAGAACCATGTAGGAGGCCCTGGCAATGGTCCGTGCAGGCGATAATGAGGCAGTGCACTAGACACAGGCAGGCAGGGAGACAGGATGCAGAAATCACATAGATGGATCCCAACCACTGATTAGATTTGGGGTCAGGGGAGCTAGGGGCATGCGCAGAGCAGGGGAAATGGTTGTAGATGCCTCTGGAATTCAAATCCGGAATGGCGCAGGTGTGGTGGCTCACGCCTCTAATCCCAGCACTGTGGGAGGCTGAGGTGGGAGGATCACCTGAGGTCATGAGTTCAAGACCAGACTGGCCAACCCCATCTCTACTAAAAATATAAAAATTAGCTGGGCATGGTGGCACACACCTGTAATCCCAGCTACTTGGGAAGCCGAGGCAGGAGAATCGCTGGAACCCAGGAGGTGGCGGTTGCAGTGAGCTGAGATCATACCACTGAACTCCAGCCTGGGCGACAAGAGGGAGACTGTGTCTCAAAATAATTAAGTTAAATTAATAAATCCAGAATGGCCAGGATGTGATTATTCCCCTACTGTCAAGCAACAGAGGGACGACGCTTGCATCATTTACACTCAGAGACTTTCCAGAACTCCCTCAGTTTCTGCCTGGAGTTTCCCTGAGATGTGTACCCTCTGTTTTCTGAAGTTTGAGGAACCAAGACTTCATTCTTCTGCCATAAACCCTTACATGGAGAGCAAATATTTGCAGAGCATGGAGTAATGATTCTTGTTTTCATGGTTATTTATTCAAACAGAACTTGAATTATAAATTTAACAGTGGCTTGCCCTGGTTTCTCATCACATGCACAGAGCATAACAACTCCAAGACGACCGTCCCCACCAGAACTTTAAACGAGAGCTACGCAGAAAGTTGTGGACTTGGCTTTTTATTTTGTTTTTCAGTCTTTGAAACTCTCTTCTCACCCTGCCTTGGTGGAGCTGTCTCTGCACACCTGTCCCAGGGCAGCTGCATGGGCCACCACAGTGAGGGACAACACGCCACACTTGCCTAGGCAAAGCAATCGCTGTGCCGGCCAGAGACAGGACCACAAGTCAGGAGGCCTGGCAGGCTCTCCACCGGGTGGAATTGGCAAGAAACTCACGTCTTCTCGGCTGCTTCCCACCAAAGGCAAACTTCAGGGCACAAGGTTAATGGGAACATGACTTGCCATCATCCGGCAGGGCCTCACCGGGGTTCCCGTGCTCAGCAGTTTCACCGAGCTCAGTATTTCTGAAGCACTTACCTCTGCTGGACAAGCAGGTACTGCTGAAAGCAGGAAGAAAGGTGGGACTGTTTTCTCTAGGTGAAGTGGGACTTGCCTGTGGCTGCTGCGTTTTCACGTAATGGATGAGGACACACAAGTGAGAGTGTGGACCTGGAGGTCAGACCACCTGGAATCAAAGCCCAGCTTGGCCACTTACTAGTGTTGTGATGACCACTTAAGCTCTCTGCAGCTTGGTTTCCTCATCTGTGAAATGGGTATGATAAAAATAACTATTCCCAGGGTTCTTGTGAACATTTGATGAAAGAATCCACATAAAGAACAGAGCATTTAGCATACTGTAACCCTTAGCTAGTGTGAGTTCTCACCTGCAGACCCCTTTGGCAGAATAAGTAATAATTCCAATGGCCATCTGTTCCCATGCTGTTTTCAGGGTTTTCCATCCCATGGGCTGCGGCTGCTGCTTTTTCTGCATTCAAGAGATTTTTTTCTCTCTTGACAAGAGCTGCCAGCCAGGCACGATGGCTCTTACCTGTAATCCCAGCACTTTGGGAGGCCAAGGTGGGTGGATCACTTGAGGTCAGGAGTTCAAGACCAGCCTGGCCAACATGGTGAAATCCCATCTCTACTAAAAATACAAAAATTAGCTAGGCATGGTGACACATGCCTGTAATCCCAGCTACTCTGGAGGCTGAGGCAGGAGAATCACTTGAACCTGAGGGCTGGAGGTTGCGGTGAGCCGAGATCGCACCACTATACTCCAGCCTGGACAACAGAGCAAGACTCCACCTCAAAAAAAAAAAGAAAGGAAGAAAAGAGCTTCCAAAATATACTTGCCCCCAGAAACACTTAGTAACAGCTTCTTTTTCTTTTCTTATTCTTTTTTCTCATTTGTTTTATGGTGGTAAGGTACAAATAATATAAAACTTATTAGTAGTAACATTTAATACATTCATGGTGTTGTGCAATCATCACCACTATCCAGTTCCAGAACATTCCTTCTACCTTGAAAGGAAACACTGTACCCATTTACAGTCACTCTGCATCTCCCATCATCCACCCCATAACCCAGCAACCGCAAATCTGCTTTCTGTATCTGTGGATTTGCCCATTATGGATATTTCATATAAATGAAACGCTTCCTGTATTCTTAAGACAAAATCCTTTTCTCTTCCACGTGGAAGTAGTAAGCTCCGAAGTCAACAGTAGACCTCGGGGGTCAGGCCCACAGTCAACAGTAGACCTCGGGAGTCAGGCCCACCAGGGTCTAAGCCCCAGCTCTGCCACTACGGACTGGAAGACAGCAGGTGAATCATCCCACATTTCTGCAACTTGCCTTTCTCCTCTAGAAAACAAGGATGATAATCACAAGAGCCTCACCCTTGGGTTATGTGAGGAATAAATGAGCTGATACTTGTCCAGGGTGCTGTCAGTGATTATTAGTATTATTTTCAATTACTCCACACAAGTAATGCAAGCTCATTGAAAAAGATATGGTAAACACAGAAATGCGTAAAGAAGAAAATCGAGGCTGGGTGCGGTGGCTCACACCTGTAATCCCAGCACTTTGAGAGGCTGAGGCGGGTGGATCGGCTGGGGCCGGAAGCCCAAGGCCAGCCTGGCCAACATAATAAAACCCTGTCTCTACAAAATACAAAAATCAGCCAGACGGGGTAGCGCCCACCTGCAATCCCAGCTACTGGAGGCAGCTGAGGCAGGAGAATCACTTGAACCCGGGAGGTGGAGGTTGCAGCGAGCCGAGATCACACCACCAGACTCCGGCCTAGGTGACGGAGTGAGACTCTGTCTCAAAAAAAAAAAAGGAAAAAGAAAGACAGAAAAAGAAAAGAAAATGGCTCCCATCCCCCTACTGTGCTGTGGGTCGAAGGTCTGGGGCCATGGCTCAGCCCAGGGCTAGCCAACCGCAGCCGCGGCAGCAGAAGTGTTGAGACGCGTGGACGGAGCACAGGCTTTGGAGCTGGGCAGACCCGAGCCTGCCCCTCTGCCCTGTCACTCTGGTGACCTTGGACAAGTCACTTAACTGCCCTGAGCCCTGTGTCTTTATCTGTCACAGTGAATGAAACACCTCCTTCCTAAGGTGGATGTGAGAATTTAAGAGATGAATCCCAGCACTTTGGGAGGCGGAGGCAGGAGAATCACTTGAGCCCAGGAGTCTGAGGCCAGCCTGGGCAACGTACCAAGACTCCCATCTCTACAAAAAAAAAAGATTTTTAATTAGCCAACCATCATGGTGGCGTACGCCTGTAGTCCCAATTAGTTGGGAGGCTGAGGTGGGAGGATTGCTGGAGGCCGGGAGGTCAAGGCCACAGTGACTCATGTTCATGCCACTGTCCTCCAGCCTGGGAGACAAAGTGAGACCCTGCCATAAAGAAATAAATGAATAAATAAGATGCTCAATGGCAAATGCATGACACATAGGGTCTCCACAGCCGCAGGCCTGAGTGGGCCCTGGGGAAGGCAGCACATGGGAAGAGCCATTCGGGTGGCAAGTGCCCCTCCCAAGTGTCTGTGCAGAAGCGAGGGGGAAGGTGGGGGCCTTGTGGGGCAGTCAGGATTTCCCGAGATGCCAGGAAGGACTTTGCAGGCAGGAGAAGGTGCTGAGTGCAGCAGGGCTGTGGGCTGCTTCATTTCCCTCCCTAACCTTCACACTCGGTCGCTCCCAGCCCACTATCTCATTCACTCTTCTCCACGTCCCCGTGTTCACAGCAAAGCAGCCTGTGGGTGGTGCAGAAGATGGAGAAGTCGTGAGGGTAATAGCAACAATAGCAATAGTAATAGCTGGCATTTTTATGGAGGCTTGCTGTGTGCCAGGCACCAAGCCAAGCCCTTTCTCACTTCCTCCTCAACTCCAAGGGTGTGGGGAGGGGGCCGAGGGAGCTTCTGCTATAATGGCCTGGCCGTGAGGCGGGGAGGCAGCACAGGGGCTGCTCACGTGCTGGCGTGAAGGCACGCCTGGCTCCTACTGGCCCTGGGCTCTCCCAGCCACGCCACCTTGGAATCTGGGGGACTTCACGCTTCTGGGAAAGGAACAACAAAGAAGGCATACACAGAGTTTTTGTTCAATTCAGAAAGACTCCAGAGAGTAATAGGCCAGCTTCCCTCCGGTATTGGAAGCTACTCTATGAAACTCAAACTCACAGGCCAAAGCTGCATGCTTTTTTCAGAAGGCCAAAGCAAGGCCACCTCAGCTCAGAGTATGCCAAGCTTCAATTAAATGTAAACGGATCCCTTAATGCACAGAAGAGACGAAACGGGGCTGAGGCTGCTTGCTACATTGAGCCTAGATGGCACCAGGGAAGTCTGACTCCTGCCCAAGGGCACGTAGAGATTGGCTGCCGGCGCCTCGGAACATGTACGTGATTGGGAATCATGGGACTGCGGTAGGTTCCATCAAGTAGGCTAGTAGGATTGTTCCTAGCAGTTCTGTGGGTCGCAGATGACTTGCTCCTTTACTGTGCTGAGTAACAACAGATGGCAGGAGAGCTGGGCAAAACCAACCCTCATCTCCACACCACTAGCTGTGTGACCTTAGGCCAGGCACTTAACCTCTCTGGGTCTCAATTTCCATGCTTTCATTTATGTATCTTTTTAAGAAGGAGTCTCACTCTGCTGTCAGGCTGAAGTGCAGTGTGGCATAGTCTCAGCTCACTGCAACCTCCGCCTCCCAGGTTCAAGCAATTCTCCTGCCTCAACCTCCCGAGTAGCTAGCACTACAGGCATGCACCACCACGCCCAGCTGATTTTTGTATTTTTAGTAGAGACGGGGTGTCACCATGTTGGCCAGGATGGTCTCGAACTCTCAACCTCGTGATCGGCCACCTCGGCCTCCCAAAGTGCTCAGTTGATTTACCTCCATGATTTCAGGAACACACCGGGGTAAATCAGCTAAGCCACCGTGCCCAGCCAATGCCCATGCTTTTATAAGCAGAGAGTTAGCTGACAGAAATTCAATTCCCTCTAGCTCTAAAATCCCTCTTCACTCCTTCTCACATGAACTTTTGGAATCAGCAACGGAGGCCAGAGAAGCCATGGCTGCATGCTGGTCTAGATCGAACAACACCCGCCCCAGCAAGCAGAGCCTTGTGTGCAGCACACCGGGGTGTTCCTGAAACCATGGAGGTAAATCAGCTGCTTGAAAATGATATCATAAGAGGTCTAGAATCACTCAAAACTGATGAGTCAAGAACTGAATTCTTTTGAAAAAGGACGAATATGCCCCTTTCACTAAGGACCCGCCAACATGGGCCGTGTTCGCACCAAAACCGTGAAGAAGGCGGCCCGGGTCATCATAGAAAAGTACTACACGCGCCTGGGCAACGACTTCCACACGAACAAGCGCGTGTGCGAGGAGATCGCCATTATCCCTCGCAAGAAGCTCCGCAACAAGATAGCAGGCTATGTCACGCATCTAATGAAGCGGATTCAGAGAGGCCCAGTAAGAGGTATCTCCATCAAGCTACAGGAGGAGGAGAGAGAAAGGAGAGACAATGATGTACCTGAGGTCTCAGCCCTGGATCAGGAGATCATTGAAGTAGATCCTGACACTAAGGAAATGCTGAAACTTTTGGATTTTGGCAGTCTGTCCAACCTGCAGGTCACTCAGCCTACAGTTGGGATGAATTTCAAAACACCTCGGGGACCTGTTTGAATCAATGCTGTATTATTTTCAATAAACCTGGGACAACAAAAAAAAAAAAAAAAGAAAAAAGAAAAAGGATGAATATTTTATAAGGCCCCCCGTTTCCTTTCATCTGGTGGTGTGGTTGTTGTTGTTGAGATGGAGTCCCCCTCTGTCATCCAGGCTGGAGTGCAGTGGCTCGATCTCCGCTTAACTGCAACCTCTGTCTCCCGGGTTCCAGCTATTCTCCTGCCTCGGCCTCCCGAGTAGCTGGGATTATAGGTGCGTGCCACCATGCCTAGCTAATTTTACATTTTTAACAGAGATGGGGTTTCACCACGTTAGCTAGACTGGTCTCAAACTCCTGACCTCAGGTGATCCGCCCGCCTCAGCCTCCCAAAGTGCTGCACCTGGCCCCTTTCAACTGTTTTTTAACTTGATTCTTCACAGGTGGCTTTATTAGGCTTTGGAGTCAGCAGATTTGGGTTGGAACCCCAGTTCCTGGAAAACTTACTCTCTGAACTTGAGTTTCCTCATCTGTAAAGTGAAGCTTCATTAGGGAAGCTGGCAGGAACCGAGGTCGAATGAAGCAGAGTACATTAAACGCGAGGTGTCTTTCTCATGTCAGCTTTTTGCATAATTCTCAAAGCAAAACACATGTTCATGGGTACTTGGCTTTTTCTCTCTGGTCTCTTTTAGGTCCTCCAGGATAGGGACAATTTGTATTCTTGGTAACCCCTATAGTACTTGGCACAATAATTAGTAGAATAAATGAATTCACCAATGAACAAAATGGCTCGTTTTTCCCTCAGGTTCTGCCTTCCAGAGTTCACACCATCTCACATTTCATTGTTTCTCTTTCCTGACAGCCAGCATCTCCTCCAGGTGGTAGGTTTAAATCAGTCTCTGGTTGCCTTTTCTGCAAGTCTTAGAGACCGGCCCTTTGGGAAGAGGATTCCTGACATTTGCATCTTGTGTCAGAACACACGCATTTGCATAAGTACCTCTACTGGGAACCTTGAGGCTCCAGACAACCTGAAGGTAGAAAGTGCTCGTAAGAGGCCAGGCTCGCACCTGTAATCCCAGCACTTTGGGAGGCTGAGGCAGGTGAATAACCTGAGGTTGGGGGTTCAAGACCAACCTGACCAACATGGAGAACCCTCATCTCTACTAAAAATACAAAATTAGTCAGGTGTGGTGGTGTGTGCCTGTAATCCCAGCTAACTCGGAGGCTGAGGCAGGAGAATCGCTTGAACCCGGGAGGCTGAGGTTGCGGTTAGCCACGATCACGCCATTGCACTCCAGCCTGGGCAACAAGAGCGAAACTCCATTTAAAAAA
>NW_016107390.1:3667509-3757093 GCF_001604975.1 Cebus imitator
AAAAAAAAAAAGTGCTCAGAAGAGCAAGGCAAGCCTCCCTGGGAGGGCAGGAAGTGGTAGGCACTTACACGTTGTGCCGGCCCACTCCTTAACGTCCCAGCCAACTTCCCGGGACGGACAGTCGCAGGAAACCACATGTTTTTATGCTCACGCTCTTAAAATGTTGTTGTAAGTAAATCAAATTTGTGTCCTGCCTTCTCAGCTTACCAGATCAAGAGCAATGATTATGACTGGGAAGTGGCAAGGAACAGGGTGGAGAAAAATGTCACAAATGAAGACAGAGCGTGTCTGAAAGGTAGGACGGGGTATCTGCTTGCTCAGGGGTGCTCCAGCTTCTGTCCCACCTCCTGAGAACCTGCCTGTGCTTCCTTATGCCCACCTCTCCCAGATGAGACTGGAGAATCAAATTCACGCTCCTCCTGGCTCTCTCTCCCTTTACCTGCAGGGATGTAAAAGCCAGAGAGTGAAGCCATGAAATCAGTGCATCCAGAAGATTCATGAGCTCAGAGAGGGCTGGTTGCCTGGTAGAATCAGTAAACTTCATGAGGTGAGAACCACATTTCCGTTCAGCTCTGTGTTCCCAGCTCGAGACAATGCCTCGCCCACTCTGAGTGTTTGTTGAGGGAGTGGATGCCTGGATGCAGGAATAAACCAGTGAACAAACACCGTGCAGCCAGCAGCCATCTCAGCAGGCACTTCAGGTCCCTTTCAAGGCACTAAGACTATACCCGTTTTGCAGCTTGTGGCTTTCACAGCCTGGGCTACTTAGGGGTAACAGGTGAGAAAATATTTGTTGAAGGTTCCAGGACAGTGGAGAGGGCCATTTGTGGGCAGGTCCCAGGAGAAAAAAGGCTGCAGGTGGGGTAGAGCCAGCTGTGCAGGAAGCGGGTGCCGCTGAGCACCGGGGCAGCGCTGCAGGAACCCACGTTGGTCAGGCAGGAGGAAGGAGGAGGAAGCAGCCATCTGCACCGCCCACGTGGCCACCCTGAGCCCACAACGCCACCTAGGCTGTCATTTAATTCTTTCAAGAGCCCTGTGAAGTCAGTATTATTATCTCCATTTTATAGAGGAGAAAACTGAGGCTCAGAAAAAAATGAGAAACACAACCAAGGTGAGGAAGCTGGAAAGTGAGTGTTGGGAATTCAACCCAGGTTTCGCCAATTTCAGAGCCAATGTTCTTTCCGTCGGCCAGCTCTCTCCTAGGGAAAATTAACATGAGGGATACGTATCACAATGATACACATCATCCAGCGATCCCCCCTGCCTCTCCCCTGCTGCAGCCACCCCAGCCCCAACAGTCCCCAAGTCCTGCTGACTTGTTTTTCTAAGTTTGCCTGGGACCCAAACCCTTCTTTCCATCCCTGGCTCGGCTGATGCCTCATTCCTTCCTCTGTCACCTGTCAGCTAGACCATGGCGGTCCTCTCCTGAAGGACCAGCCCTCTTGCTTGCTCTTCCACTGCCATAGTGTTCTTTCTGGAGTGCAGATTGAAATGTCGTTCTCCTACTCTGCAATGACGCCCAGACCCCGCTAGGACCTGGCCTGGCTGGCCAGCCCAACAGCGTCTCCCTCAACTGGATGTCGATCTTTTAAGAGGTATGTCCACACCTGACAACCGGACCCTCTGAATGAGACCTTATTTGGAAAAAGGGTCTCTGCAAATGCCATTAAGTTAAAGGTCTTGCGATGAGGAGATCATCCTGGATTACCCACGTGGGCCCTAAATCCAAGGACAAGTGTCCTTTAAGAGGCAGAAGAGAGGCCAGGTGCGGTGGCTATCAAGTGTAATCTCAGCACTTTGGGAGGCCAAGCTGAGTGGATCACTTGAGGTCAGGAGTTTGAGACCAGCCTGGCCAACATGGGGAAACACTGTCTCTACTAAAAAATACAAAAATTAGCCGGGTGTAGTCGCGTGCACCTGTAATCCCAGTTACTTGGGAGGCTGAGGCAGGAGAATTGCTTGAACCCGGGAGGCAGAGGCTGCAGCGAGCCGAGATTGCGCCACTGCACTCCAGCCTGGGTGATAGAGTGAGACTCTGTCTCAAAAAAAAAAAAAAAATGCAGAAAGGCAGAAGAGAAGACACAGACAGAGAGTGGGAGACCACGTGAAGACAGAGTGATGCAGCCGCAAGGAACACCTGGGGCCGCCGGGCACTGGAACTTGAAGGGCAAGGGAGGACTCTCACATGGAACCTCTGGAGGGCACATGGCCCTGCCAAACCCTTAATTTTGGACTTTTTGCTTCCAGAGCAACGAGAGAATAAATATCCATTGTTTGAAGCCACCCAGTTGGTGGTGATCTGTTTGGCAGGCCTGGGAAACTGACCCACCCTCCTCACAGTGCTCTAGCCAGGCCGACTGGACGGAAAGGTCTGACAGGCTCCTCAGATCTGCCCTGAGGTTCTCCATCTGGTCCTTCGCACATGCTGATCCCTCTGCCCAAAACACTTTTCCACTCCCTTACTTATGGAATAACTCCTCTTCCCCCGCCACTTCCTCTGAAGAGTCTTCCCTGGCACACCAGCCAGGCTGGAGTCCACCTAGGACGTGGTCCTACCTGCGGTACACTTCACTTTTAGAACAATGATACTTTATGATGATTTTTGGTGTCATTGTTTCCTTGGCTGGTAAGTTCTATGAGGGCAGGAACTGCTGGGTCAATATTTTCCCTCTATCTTAGTTCTGTTTCTACCTCTGTCAAGCCTCCCCCATTATGTGAGGAAAGCCCATTTCCAGCCAGAATACAGGAGTGAACCCATGAAAATGGGGTGGGGAGTGCAAACAGAGAATGAAAAGACTTAGTGTCATCTTTAGCCACGGTGGCCGGTCATCCCAGAGGCCAGAATCACTCCTGGGCGTCCTGGTCATGTGAGGTAAAGTCTCTTCTTCTTTTTTCCTTTTTTTTTTTTTGAGATGGAGTCTTGCTGGAGTGCACTGGTGCCATCTCGGCTCACCACAACCTCCGCCTCCAGGGCTCAAGCAATTCTCCTGCCTCCGCCTCTTGAGTAGCTAAGACTACAGGCACATGCCACCACGCCCAGCTAATTTTTGTATTTTTAGTAGAGACGGGGTTTCACCATGTTGGTCAGGCTGGTCTCGAACTCCTGACCTCATGATCTTCTTACCTTGGCCTCCCAAAGTGCTGGGATTACAGGTGTGAACCACCACGCCTGGCCGTAAAGTCTCTTCATTCTTCACACTAGTCTGAGTCTGTTTTCAGACACCTGTGACTGAAAGGATCCCAGCAGAGACGATGCTTCCGCTACTTGAAAGGTATCAGCTCACACATCCCCATGGATGTTCTAAGAGGGAGTTGCTAAATCCCTGTTAGTGAGGCACTGGGGCTCAAGGGACCTTGTCATGTGCCCAAGCTCTCACCATCGTGAAGTGGGCTGGCCGGAATCTGCACCCTACGCACGAGACAGGCAGGCAGGAAGATCAGCAAAGGCCTGAAGAGAGTTAGCAGCCCAGTGTCAGGCCCGAAAGCCCTCCGAATACAAATCACAAGGATTGGAGTACAAACAGCAACAACGAAACTCACGGTGCCTAAAATACCCCGCTTTGTTTCCTACAAAGTCTGTGACACCGTGAATCAGGGTTTCTCCACACCGATGTTGAGGACCTAATTCTAATTAGGAGCCTCCTTGAATCTCTTACACATCTGCATTCTGATTATTTTGCATCTTTAGTGATGGGACTGTGAGTACCTAGCAAGTGATGAGCCACACATCCCGACAGCCTGTGTTTAGCATTTATTTAATTTATGTATTTATGTTTCTGGAGACAGGGTCTTGCTCTGTCGCCCAGGCTGGAGTGCAGTGGCACCACCTCAGCTCACTGCAGCCTCAACATCCCAGGCTCAAGCAATCCTCCCACCTCAGCCCGCTGAGTAGCTGGGACTACAGGCGTACGCCGCCTCCCAGGGCTAATTTTTGTTTTTTGTAGAGACGAGGTTTCACTACGTTACCCAGGTTGGTCTTGAACTCCTGGGCTCAAGTGATCCTCCCGCCTCAGACTCCCAAAGTGCTGGGATTACAGGCATGAGCCACAGAGCCTAGCCTGTGTCTGCCATTTAAAACAAACCATGTGGGGCCCGGATGGTGGCATGCACTTGTAATCCCATCTGCTAGGGAGGCTGAAGCAGGAGGACCACTTGAGCCCAGGAGTTCAAGGTGACAGTGAGCTATGATCACACCAGTGCATTCCAGCCTGGGTGACAGAGCAAGAGTCCATGTCTAGAAGTACAAAACAAGTTTTTTTTTAAAAAAAATTGTTTTAATAAATAAAAATGAAACAGTGGTTCTCTGCTCTTGGCTTAGGAAATCGAGGTCTCTCAGGGCCTGGAAGGAGGGACCTTCTAAGGGACAGCTTCATTTCAGACAGTGGCACTGAAAGCATAGGAGAGGGGAAGTGAGGCTTTGTCAGTAGCTAGTACCCTGGCTGATGCTATCAGGTGCTCCAGCTCAGAGGGCCTGGTTCCCATTAACCAACACTGATGCCCTCGCCTCCTTCACACCCTCGCCTCCCAGATTCTGGTGGTGCCAGGTGGGAAACACACATTCCACACCTGCTGTGAATACAGAGCTCTTCAGTGAACAGAGTCTCCTTCCTCTGTCCCGAACAAGGAGAAAGGGGAAATGTCCTCTTTGCTCATGGGTGTCATTGTCTGATCACCCTCTGTCCCACCCACAGGGCACCTGGATCAATATTAAATAGCTGAGGGGTCGGCTCAGCAATGGAGTCCCATGGCTTCTGCAGCATGGACCAAGCACGGATTTCAGAAAAATGTATGTGAACCTGCTCTAAGACCAAGCTCATAAGGGAGGAAGATTAGATAAGCCAAGCTAAGTGCAAATTCATTAATATTTTACGGTACTTAAAAAAATGACATTATTTCACTTAAACATTTGGCTGTGGGTTAGAAGTGAACTCTGAAAACACCAAAAGGGAGAATATACTATTCTCACTTCCAAAGAAATAATATTTTCTCCTCATTTCCCTTTAATTTGCGTTGAGAAATGTAATGAGCCCCCATTGTTTCACCAGCTCAGCTCCAGCCGCATTCCGGGGAACTGTCTCCCCTGCTCCCTTGCCCCCTGTACACATGTGGTGCCTTCAATATGGCACCGTGGGAGACTGCTTCTTGTGACAAGGGCCTGGCTCTTGGCACTGACCATTGGTCAAGAGGTGGGCACCTGATCCAAACGGGCCAATCAGAGCCCTCCGCCAGGATTTGGGAACTGCAACTGACAAAAGAAGTCAGTCTCTCTCTGGGTGTCTGAAAATGAAGGCATGTAAATGCAGAAGCAGTTGGCAGCCCTGTTCCACCATGTGGACTGAGGAATAGAAAATGCCAATCAGCAGAAAGAGAATCAGAGGGAAGGAGAGGAGAGCAAATCCAGACAGCATTTGAGCTTCCAGTTCTAGCTGCTTGCAAGGCCTATCCATATTCCTCTTTTGGATTCCATTGAATCCAAGTAGCCTTATAATAAAATTCTTTTTTGGCTTAAACTCACTTAAGTTGGATTTCTCTTCCTTGCAACCAAAGAGTTTTAACTAATATGAGAACATAGTCCTATTTCAGTCTCGCTTACATGCTAATCTTAAATTCCTCAACCATTTTACTTTGTGACTTCAAAATGAAAAAAAAGTGAAAATATTTGAGTTAGACTCTTATGCAAATTAGACTGCAATCATTCTCTTGGACTGTTTCTTCCCAGAGCACTGGGAGCGTTTTGCTCCATGCTGGAAGGGATTAAGTACAAGCTAGAAATCTAAAAAAATGACTAGGTCGGTGATATGGCCGTCCATGGTGGATGGTGGTGTTGTTATGATTGTCACTAGGAATTAGATTTTCTCTCATTTTAAAGTCCATTTGCTATTGTGATATGTTCTCTTTTGATGATCTAGGGAAGTCAAATGACCTCTGATCTTTAGGCCTGTCAGCAATCCCCCTGGACACTCCACATCCCATGAGCCACACCCACAGTCCGTGGTCTTTGGTGTGCCACTTCCTGTGGAAGCTGCCTGTCTACCGGAATTAGCCTTTTCATAGGCAAGGCCCTGTTGGGGAAGGTGACAGGGAGCTGTCCAACCAAGGCTCTGGGAAGGAGCTGAACAAACAGAAAGCCAGTCTGCAGGACTCATAGGAATGACTCCTTGGGGGTCATTCTTTCTAATCAACAACAACAGCAAAACAAAGGTGATATTGCCTCATCATCTTTCTTTCTAAAGGTAGATGTTTAACATTTTTGTTTTTATTTATTTATTTATTTGTTTATTTTTGAGACAGAGTCTTGCTCTGTCACCCAGGCTGGAGTACAGTGACGCGATCTAGGCTCACTGCAACCTCCACCTCCCGGGTTCAAGTTATTCTCCTGCCTCAGCCTCCTGAGTAGCTGGGATTACAGGCACGAGCCACCACACCCAGCTAATTTTTGTATTTTTAGTAGAGACAGGGTTTCACCATGTTGGTCAGAATGGTCTTAATCGCTTGACCTCATGATCTGCCCGCCTTGGCCTCTCAAAGTGCTGGGATTACAGGCGTGTGTTTTAACATTTTTTTTAAAACCATGGAACTGGGCTAGGTTTGGTGGCTTGTGCCCGTAATCCCGGCACAGTGGGAGAACGAGAAAGGCAGATCAATTGAACCCAGGAATTTGAGACCAGCCTGGGCAACATGGCAAAACCCTGTTTCCACCAAAAAAAAAAAAAAAAAAAAGCCAGGCAGCACATGCCTGTTGTCCCAGCTACTCAGGAGGCTGAGACAGGAGGATCCCTTGGGCCTGGGAAGTCGGGCCTGCAGTGGGCCATGATTGCACCACTGAGCTTCCGCCTAGGTGATGGAGAAAGACCCTATCTCAAAACAAAACAACGCAACCCAACAGAGCATGAAACTAGATAAGCTTCTGCCTCATATGTACTCGGGATCTTTCAGTTTTCTCCTATTAATAAATACAAATAACCCAAAAGCCACTGGACTTGACCAAAGACAAGGAGGCATGTGGCTAGCACATGGCCAGCATGCGTGGGCATAACTGTAGTCAGATATCAAAACCCAAAGGCTGGTGGAAACGCTCCCAGCCCGGTCCGTGCCCTCCCTTATCAGAGTGAGTGTGCCTTTGATCCCAGTGAGCCTCAGAAGCCCCAGCAGTATATTAGTCATCATTTCGACTCTAATTAGAAACGATTTCTTTGTTCCTAGCCCAAGTTCAATCAGCATTTCAGTTAAACAGGTTAAAAAATATATTTAAAGTTGGAAAGAATCTCCGAGTCATTTGGCCCAAAAGGTTTATTCGAAAGATGAAGAGATGAAGTCACTTGTTCAAGACTGCACAGCCAGTTAGCAGAGGACTTGAGGGCAGAATTCCTGTCACTCCTCACTCCTAGTTCCAGGCTCTTAAAAACAAGCACTTTTCAGAACGTGCTCGGGGCCTCACCCCACACCTCGCTGCTCCTGGGCAGCCCTGTCGGTGTCCAGGCAGTAGATGTCTAAGAAATCAGGGGCACTGGCTTTTCTGCATTCTCCAGGGAGAAAGTTCCAAGGCGCTGAGGCCGGTGCAGCAGGTTTTCAAAGGCCTGCAGCAGGAGTTCTGCTCGCAGGGATTCTGTCCAGATGTCCTCATGTCCCCTCTGCACATGAAAGCCTCACACTGCTACTGTCCCGTCCAGTCCCCCCTGCCTCCTGCAGCAACAGTGCTGCCCGAGGCTCCCCCCAGCCCCGGGGCACACATTTAAAACACCTAGGAATGCCGCAGAGAACTCCCGCCTGGAAGGACAGGCCGTGCCTGCAGGGCGCTGAGATGGATGCAGGGACCTGGCCTTTTCCTCCCGTCAGCGAGTTGTCCCCACTGGTCATTTGCTGTGGCAGGGCAGACGAAAACAGTGAAATCACAGGGCACACAGAAGTCCAAGCAACACATAACCCACTCTCGGAGGAGAGTTCCCAACTGCTAAGCAGCTTGAATGGGAAAGCGAGAAAAGCATGGGGTTTTCACACAGCAGGTGGAGTTCCACGCAAACTGTCCGGAGCACCTTGCTAATCATCAGCGATGGCACCTCTGTTCAATTTCAAGGAGTGCAGTTTCAGGGGTGGTTTTCCCCCTTGGAAAAGAGGCGGTCAAAACAACATAACTTCGTTTTAAGCTTAGGATGTGAAACAAACTGATGTCATGACTCCTTGGTGTTCCAGGTGAGGGACAGCGGTGCCACCGTTAGGATCCCTGGCCTGAAGCCAGGACTCCCCTGATAGGATGACGGCTTGTCAGTGAATCCCACTTCCCACTTGCATTTCCAGACACAAGTCTGGTTCCTCTCGATCCACAGACACACACATAAAGAAAGAGTTATATCCTTCTCCTTGCCCTCATCTCCCATTGAACAATGCCTGGTATATGTGGGTTTGGGAGCGTCCATCAGGAAGAACGTGTGGATGGTTTCTCGACCCCTGTTAGTTTACTTTCTGTGTACGAGGCATGTGTCGGTTGCTACCTGAGCAGAGGTGGCAGCTCCATGCAGGCTGGCTACGAGAAGAAAACTGTTCTCACTCAGATTCTATAAATTACCCGCATTCTCACTTTAATATCAAGTATGATATATATTAGAGTGCATGGTTTTGGCTAGAATCAATCTGGAAGACTGTCAAATAAAACACAAAATGGGAAAATAAATCCAAAGTAAAATTGATGACATGATTTTACTCCCATTACATTCCACTTAACAAATGCATATGTTTTACAATATCTTTAATAATAATTATTAAACATAGTAAAATACTTCCAAACTTGGCTCATTGCATAATTGTACTTCGAGTGAAAAAAAATTATCTGAAGTCTTGTCAATATGCCACTTCCTCCTCCCCCAACCTTTAACAGAAGCAGCCTCCAGTGGAATAATCCAAGCTGTGTTCAAGAAGTTGGCAAGTAGGTCCAATTAAATGTGGTTTTACTGTATTCTGGCGTTTGCATATCTAGTTTGCCAAGAAGTAATCTTTCACAAAAAAAAAAAAAAAGAAAGAAAAAGAAAAAGAAAAAAAAATCTGTACTGGCCCAGACACAGCCTGGATGGCGCAATGCTTCACATAACTTTACCCCATGACTAAGATAATCTTTTTTTCTTAAATAGCTGTGGAAAACGTATCATACATCCATCATATTCCTATATGAATCACAAAGCACCATCCTTTATGGAGCTTCTTACATTTATGCATGACAAACTGAAATTCATCTTACTAGCTCTGTTTATTTTAATTATTAAACTCAAAAGGGGTTAGCTTTTAGCCACCAGAGCTTGATGTATTTATTCAGGTGTACTCCAGTCGGATTATCTGAACGAGGCTATAAATGATCCTATTGACTATTAAATACCGACCTGTCAAAGCTGCAGTCATACACATTCACAACCCTGGCTATCTGAAACTCAGAGAATAAAATGCTTCTCCAAGCTTTGCGAATGAAATCCTGGGCAGTTCTTTGCTGATGTTTTACACACCCCTGATCCCTTATGGAGGAGCTGACTCGCGTAGCCCCTTCCAGCTCACCAAGGCTCTACATGAACGATCAGCCGTATCCAAAGTCCAGATGGAAAACTGTCAACAAAGAGACTCCTTCCACTCTGCCTACTGCATGATTCATCCCTGGCGTGAAGACAGGCCCGGAGATGGACCCACCACCTCGACTCCCATAGGTGAGCCAGGAGAGCACAGGTGCCCACTCCCCACGTCAGCAGGGAGGAATCAGGTCAGAGAGTGCTGGAAAACACACAACCTGGCCTTTGTTACACACCATCATGAGCTCATTAAAAACACATGCAGAAATGGTTAAACAAAATTCTCCAAACCTTTTACAAAATTGCCAGTCTATTAGAAGGACTGAGCTCACAGCAAACTCTCCCTTCCAATGTGTGCAATGGAGCAGCTAATGTCCTTTGGACTCTTGTCTATGGCATCAAGCAGAGGGAAGTTTGGGGGGGGCTGTTTGTTTTTGATTCTCGTTGTTGTTTTTTAACTTTTTTTAAGAGACCAAACTATGAAATATATCAGCCAAAAGAATTATTTCACCAAACATGAATTATGATAGTCATTGCCTTAAAAGCTTATAAAAATTACAGAATAAAAGGGGAGATGTGGGTCATTGTAGCGAGCAGAGAAAGAGGAAAAAAAAATAGATGACTGTGGCTTGAATGCTGTTGAGCAGTGGCATTGCATCAGAGAGCAAAGTGGACACGCTGAGCGGGGGTTCCGAAGCCATCCAATGCTTGGCCCTGTTGCGTGAAAAAGTTGGGTCCTAAGTTTGATCCCTGCAATATCTACTCAAAGTTTTCTTGTAAGCATCACTGCACACAGCAGCGTTGCTTCCTTTGCACTGCGGCCGTTCAGTAGGTGCGTCTTCCTCCAGATGGATGTTTTTCGCTGTGATGCGGTGCAAGCATGGATTTGCTCCGCACCACGTCAAGTAGCACAGAGCTGAAGCGAGGCCTGAGGTCGAGCTGCTCCGAGCTCTGCCCTGGCATGTGTCACCTTCTCCTGGTGAGACTGGAGTAAATCATTTAAATCTCTGGGTAAATCATTTTAACATGTGTGCCTCCCCGGGGAGCTGTGCCTGTTTGTTACTATCTATATTAATCATACTTTTTAAAATACTTAAGGTACAAGAGTAAACATGAACCAAAGCTTTCAGTCTTGATTTCCTCAGCCTTAAGAGGAAAAATATCTGTATCCAACGTAGGCTTTGGACTAGTTAATCAGATAGAGATTTGAAAGGGCTTTGAGAGATTTGGGATTTGAGAAAAGAACCAGAAATACAATGTCAGTTATATGAGATGTGCATAGCTGAGCACGTACATGCCTACAAAACCCACCTGAGGATGTGGCGTCTTTCTCATCACTATGGTATTTTCATTTTCATATTTCATGTAGAAACTGCTTTCCTGCTTAAAACTGAAATAAATTTGAAACTGTTAGTGCTTGCTGAATTTAAATCACAAAAACCCACATTGGAGAAAGTCCACGTCAGTAGGAAGGCTTTAGAATAAGGAAAAATTTCATCTGAGTGCAAAAAAAAAATTATTGTAATAGTGAGGTCACCTCCAATTTGCACAGCATCTTTTCTCTGAGAGCTTGATGCGTTTGCGTATTCATTTTCATGTTATTCTAAAGAAAAAGGTGACACAGGTATTATTATGCTGGTCTAATGGAGAAATGAGGGTATGAGGGTGGGTTTCCTCAGGTGTTACACGGATAGATCTTCCCTAACTTTCTCCTGAGCCTTCTTTCCAGTAGACGATGCTGAGAGGGGGTGAGAAACATTCCAAGAAACCAAGGCCAATGTTCAGATTAAGTGGGAAAATATTCAATTCTCCCATTTCAGCAGCAAACAAGTTTTGAGGATCCCGTCTGGCTGCTGCCCTTGTTCCATTTTCGTCTTTCCCTCCCGCACGTCCAGCAGCAGCCCTGACAGCCCTTGCAGTGACTTAGCCTGCAAGGAGCAGTGCCTCGTTGTGGTTGAACAAATAACATGTTTTGGAAACCCAAGCAACCCTTTTGTAGTTGCAAGCGGAGAGGGAGGGCGGGTGGGTCAGGAGGAGCCTGACGGGGTTTTAGCTCTTAGTGAGCCCGAAGGAGATGGGTCAAAAGACGCCTTCTTTTGGCACCCTCAGAGAACGTTCTGAGGGTGTGTATGTATTTTTTAAATAGTTGATAGGGTCAAGGCAGGAAAAGAAATAGTGCCATTCCAGTCTTAGATTCCATTGGTAAACATAGATTGCAGACAATGGTACGTGTAATCATAGTAAATAGATATTTGCATAATGCAAATTGTATCACTTAGGCATAACCAGAATGTTGATTTCAAATTCAGACTTGATCAAAGATGTGCCCAGAGCAAAGAATTCGGCCTTTGTATGCCTCTAAACACGGCAAAATCTCATCTCTAAAATGATAGATAGCAGAAGTTTGGGGAAGGTAGGACATATTTGTAAAGAGCACTGAACCCCTTCACCTCCCGTGCCTGCTCCTCCACTTTTAGGATGAATGAACCAGAAGTCACTTTTGCCCCTTACAGCTAGCTGTAAGTTTTTGTGATTTTCTATCTGTCTCTGTGGAAAAACATGTGATGCAGCGGTCTGTAAGGGGAGATGATCAGACGTACACCGTAGGTCTTCAAATCATGGGAAACAACTGAGCCATTCTGGCCACTGGATTTTTATAATTTGAGTAACAGAATTAGTTATTTCAAAAGCAACCAGGCCAGAATGCAAGTTTTAAAATTCAGGATACAGATGTAAGCTTGGAGTTGTTTTTGGTTAAAAGGCTTAAACGTTCTGTTCTGTTAGGGGAGAGAAAAAAGCATATATGTACTGTTAAATAAACATAACAATAGGAGGATTGATTGCCTTAGTCTTTGAGGGTGTTACTTGACTGACTTTTAAACAGAAACACTCCAATTACTTAAAATCCTTCCATGCTGGTCAAGCCTACAAACCACCTGTCATATTCTGACTAAAATATTATTTTTACTGCAAGATAAGCACCTTTACAAAGCAAACTGAATAAATGATGACAAACCCTCCCTCCCTCCCCCTTTTGCACAGAAGTGATTCTAGTACTGCTTTGAGACATCGCTCAAGTAAAATAACATATAAATAGAATGTGAGAAATCACCACATTTTCTAGACTTCACACTTACTATGAAAAGCAAAACTTCATTGTGACCCAGCATAGGCCCTAATTTATTTTTTTCTTTTAACCTAAGGATGTCATCCAATTCCATGTCGTTTATTGTCATGAACCCCCGGAAAATGCCTCAGCTCTTTCATCTGCATGCTCAACCCTCCCTCCGTGGAAATACGCGGTTTGCTGATACCCAGTGGTAAATAGGGCCCATTTCAAATACAGTGTTCATTTTAAATTTGTTTCGATTTTTTCAGAATGGTAGAAAGTCAGACCCAAAAACAAACTTGGCTTAAAAATTCAGTTGTGCAATGGTGTCAAAATCACTTGATGCATAAAATGTACCCTCCTATGGTAAATAAAAGGACATTGAGAAACAGAGAGAACCAACTACAAAGTATGAATTTTAGTTTGCATCTCAACAAAAATCAGAACCTAAAGGAATAGTCCCTCTGCCAGACTTCAGTTTCTTTCAGTTTATTCAGTTGCAAAATCTCGGAGATTTTGAAGAGGTCTTAAACAAATTTTATGCTAAAGGCTCGTGGATAATGACTATGCTTTGAATATAAACCTGTACCATTTCTCCCCGTCACATGCTTCAGCATGAGACCTTTCTCAAAGACAGGTAGTTATAAAAATAACTTTTATAAATTAGATTTTCTCGAGGTATGGTTCTATGCTCAAATTTTTTCTACTTCGTAAAGCTTTTAAGTGACATTCAGAAACCATTATAAATTAGAAAAAAATGTATTTTTTTTACACTAAATGCAAATCATTGGCACTAACATCTATGGTAACTATGGCTCACAAACAATGACTACTTTTCTCAAATGTCTTAATGATTGTCCTATTGTGTTTTTCCAAAAATTGTCCAAATAGACATCCTTAAGAAGCATTGCTGTCTAGTAAACAGGTAATTGTCATTTCAGTATTAGTATATCATTTACATGATATAGTTCCAAAGACATGGTCCACAGAAAAGGTATGTGTATATTTTGAGGCTGCTTTCCAAAACAAATTTTAAGAGAGTCAGATGAAAAATCTAAATGCTCTTACTTTAATCAAAGATCACTTCAGAGCATTAGACATACAAAAAAGTGTCTTTAATAACACTCTCAGAGGTAAACTGCACGAAATATGACTTTTAAAGTAAAACAAATGTCTCCTGTTTTACAGTTTTAAGTAATATACATTTATAAATCATGCATGATAAAGATATAGCCTTTCAAGCTCGTACATATCAGACGTTAGCTCTGGTTTGGCATAGCATCCATAAGTAAGGGTATGCTGTTCCTCCAAGTTCATACCATTGTATGCGCGTTCTGTATTGAAACAGCTTTATTCTGTCCATAAATGTTTACCAATATTCAAATACATTTTCCACATTCCACTTCATATTAACTACAAATATACCCTTTACAAATGTGAATATTCGGGGCAATATGACTTTTAAAAATTCCTATGTAGTCATATTAACCATACATATTGACATTTAATAAAAGCTACTTGATTTAATGATTAACTACAGAGATTATAACAAACTGTAAATAAGTCATTTCCGTGAATGGACTGTCTATGGGTATCACACGGCCTCTCAAAGCCACTCTAAATATCCTCACTGAAACTGTTACTGACTAATGTGCTACATTTTAAAGCCAAATTGGGTTTTCACTCCTTTCCTGCCAAACTAACTAGAGAGAATGCCTCCTATAGCAAATTGCAAGCTTAACTGCAAACCTATTTCCAAAGATTAGAAAAGGAGATACCTTATTTGGCCATAAGTGCCCCAAAATGCAAGAAAAATTTTGGTTTTGAAATAATTTTTTTTTTTTGTAAACTCCCTACAGCTAAAGAAAAGTACTATGATCACATAAATGTAGGAATTATGATGCACAGTAAATTAGTAAATGTTCGAATCAAATCAGGAGAGTTACCTGGATAATTCATCCCTTTCAAAAAATATGCTGATTTATTTTAAGTACTTGAATATTTTTAGACAAATACTATCCTATGAGATTGAATTACCTGGGTGATTAATTCAACAATTTATTTAGTGTAAGCAGATAATTATATTTAGACTTAAAAAGAGGCCCACTTTTCATGCCTTTGTTTCATATCTATGACCTCATCCTTTCTTATTAGTGCTTTAAATTTGGAGTTTAGCTTCTTACATGAAGATAGATGGTTCTACATTTTAGACCCAGGGATCATATACAAAGATATTTTGCCGTGTTTTTGTAGGCAAAGGTGGAAAATTTTTAACATAAGGGACAAAATCCTGTCAGTGTAAGAAACTTGGACTACAGCCAAAATGAAACTCCTAAAAGCTATTCGCTTTTAAAAAATGAAACTATTGCTTTATTTTTAAAGATGTATCTTTAGCATTTTAATGTCGAGTCATTTCAGTGAAAAGGATGGAGCTTTTCTTTGCTGCATTTCGAATTCACACTCAACTCACTGTACCTTCTCAGCAAATCCAAGCATTGCAACAAACAATTATAACAAAAATTTAGGTCAGTACCTACAAATTAAAATCTAAAATTATCTCAGTTTCCTAGTCAGAGCATGTGAAACTTTCCCTCATTATAGTGGAAATCAAAGAATGCGTTAAGCATTATAGAAATAAAATAGTCAAGCCACGCAGGAAATTTTGAGGTCTTAAGACCACTAAAAAAAAATTAATCTGTACAATGGGATTTCTTGAGTCAAGCTTTTATGTAGTCCGTGTATGTTTCATAAGTAACATTTGGAAGCTGGAGATTTTTTAAGTAGTGCCACTTCTTGATGGTAGTTTAAATGATTTACTTGGAAAATGAATATTTTGGCCATTTTAATGTTCACTGTTCTAAAATGTTCATACAGAGTTCCCCTTTCTCCAATCTTTCAATAACCTGTTTGAAGATACTCATAACAAGTCTGTTAAAGAAAAACTCTATTTGATTCACCTATTAATCTGATAACATACTTAACCAGAAAGGAAATCTGAAACTAGTATCCTTAACATTTTATAACTCTTGGATATTCTTTAGGGTATACCTAACACACAATGCTAGACCCACATAAATCCAGGGCATAATGGGCTATCTCAAGGAAACAGAAGTTTTCAAAAGTAAATAAAACTACATATTTAAAATATACTTATGGATCAGCCAGATGTCAAAGGAGGGATCAATTTTAATGGTTTCTGACATGATTACATGACAAATTAATTTCCTTTTTTAAATGTGGCAAATAAATTATTCCTTCATTTCACTTATCAAATGTGGCAGTTTGTATAATTAATATTCTGTTCCAGTTTTGCAAAGAATGTTTTAAGAAGTTATTTCTTCCAAATCATGTCAAAATATTATTTTTATAAGCATATCCAGTTAAGATTGTTGAGATAATATTCCTCACTTAAAATTAGATGTTGGTTCGTAAAACTAAATTGTCAAGTAAACACTCAACATCTTTAGGAGCTTTGAGATACTTTGGCCAGTTACTATAGGAACTGAAAATAAAAATTGCCCCTCCCTCCCTTTTTTATAAGCTTGTAACTACCCAAGACATTATTCTATGGGGGTTGAATGTACATTCCTCTTTCACAAGAAACAGTGTTTGGCAGGTTAAAACCAAGGGTGAGTTGCATACTTTAAAAATTGTTTTAGAAAAAAAAAAAAAAAAAAAAAGGTGGGGGTGAAATTAGGATTCCAAATTCTGTTATTATATACTTCATGACAAAATCCCTGTGGATTCCTATCCAAAGCCACCAGGTCGTTCGTAAATGGTACATTTTCAAACTTCCGACCTTATACCCCACTTTTGTAGAGGTTAAAAATGTTGACCTTACTATAGGCCATCGAATATAAACATAGTTTACTTTTGACAGTTAACAACATAAAATTTCATAGTCATATCTATATTTAAGGTTGGAAGTTAGAGACAACCTCAGATTTACAAAACCCCTCCGTGCCCACTACTTGACTGCTTGCACTTAGGGTTGTGACCATTCCTCTACAGTGTCATCCACGTGTGAGTGTTCTGTCAATTTGCTACCCAGCTCAACCAGCAGCGTTTCTCACCCTGACGTGTACCCAACTAGACAAGCATCAAGTTGAGACCATGACAAAAAAATAGGGAATAGAGTTCTTTTAATGGTCCATGTACTTAATTACACGTTTACATTAAAACTCGAGAATTAAAACCTGGGAACTTTCGAGCTCTCCCAGCAACAAAAAGGATGCATGTAGCTAACCGTGAACAATGGCATGCCTGCTAATTCAATTGCCTAGAATTCCAGTCATTAGCCAACCAGTCTTCCAGATTAAAACATCCGGTCTCCTTCAATTTTCCACTTAAACCAGAACACAGGAGAATAGATTTGACCAATCAACCGAGGATAAAATTGCACATGAAAAGTGACTGACAGTGTATGGATTAGTAGTTGTACAGTGTACTTTTAAAAACCTGTGCAGCCATGTAGTTTCATGATTCGTAAGTTTCTAGGGAATTACCTCAACCTTCTTGATCTAGATTGTGAAAATGGGTCACATTTTTTAAATGTGCATTTAGTATCTTAAGTGATTAGAATGTTTACACATTTCCCATGTGAGTGATTTAAGGCATTCTAATAATCTCATAAGCTCTGAACAGAATAGATATTAAAGATACTCTGTATGATACATATTTAGAATCTATATACTATCACAATAAAAAAAAACCACAAGAAATTCTCAGTTCATATAATTTATTGCAGTTAGCACACAGTTTAAAAATTCACCAACACACCAATAGTACAAAACTAAACAGCATTATAAGTTATTCCCCCCTCAGGAAAATAAAACGTACTATGATTGTCAAAGCTAGATGTCAGTCTAAGTTTTAGAACAAAGGAAGAATGTGAAACTAAGAAAAGGAAAAAGCAATCACTCACAATGACCACGAAAAGAAAATCCAAAAGAAAGTCCGTTTTCTCACAGACATTGATTGTCTTCTCTAAATTAATAAAATTTTAACATAAACTGTATTTAAAAAAAACTAGAAACTCTTCAAGTAACTAAAGATAATGCTCCAAGGCCATTTTCACAGCTTTTTTTGTTTGTTTGTTTGCTTTAAATGCCATTACAGCCAAATTAACACACATTTAACCAAATATTTCCAAAACAGTCCAGCAACACACAATGGAGTTTTCCATTCAGTATCTTAAGCACAAAAATAGGCTATGTTTACAGTAGTTAAGGCGATCAAATTTTAAACAAAAGCAATTAAAAAAAAAAAGGGAAAAACAGCAAACGTTTTCCATGCTACTCCCATAGACCTTATTTGTAAGTGCAAGACAGGAAAACAAACACTGTGCAAAATGCTTTTGCCTTGCGTGCTGGTCATTAAAACCACACGTCAGGCTGCAGCCTCTGCTGCCGCAATACACATAGTCTACTAACCCCCTCCCCATGTCAATCAAGGCAGTCCAGTCCTTTCAGCCTGGGGCTTTTTTCAGTCCATGGAATCTTTTCATGAGTTGGGGGTGGAGGGTGGGGGGCGTGGGGAGTAAGGGTGGGAGGGTAAGGAAGAAGGGGAGAAAAAGAAAAGGGGAGCAAACAACAAAAAAGAGAGAGAATGACCTATTGTCAATTTGTGCAGTAGTTATTCTAAAAATGCTCAACTGGGTAAATGTGTACACCTAAACTCTGAGCTGGCATGGGTTTTGTGCAATTAGAAGTTTGTTATAAATGCACACTGCACATGCAAATCTTTAAGCCGTTTGTAAACATTTATATTTTCCTTGTTATGTAGCGAAGTTATCAATTTGCAGCTTAAGTTTTTATTCAGCTTAACAGTTTCAACTTAAAGACAGTGGGAAAGTCAATTTAAATTATATAAAATAAAAATAAAAACAGTGCATTTACGTTCTTCATAACACCAGTTTTTTTCCAAATGGTGCTATTTTTCTAAGGAAATTAAATAATTTTAAACTCACTCGTTAAAGTTATACAATGCAAACAAAGACAAAAAATATATTGAAACTCATGCATTTCTGTAGCGTTAATATTTACTTTTCAAGACTCAACTAAGAGCATCAACACAACCTGTCAAGTTCTTTGACACCCCCCCAGCCCATGTAATCAATTACAGTATACAATAACAGTAATTCACATTTTTAAACACACAGTTCAACACTGCTGAAGCTGCAATATCCTTTTTCATCCCAAGCAAACCTTCACAAGACGGTGTCCCAGTGATCCCAGTGTACTTTCAGCATTTTGCTCACTGGGAACCATCAGAAAACCAGAAGTTGCCACAGAAAGTTTTAAGTCAACTGCTTGTTTAAAAATAGATAATCCAGCATTTCAGAAATTTTCCATTTGGGTCTAAAAGCATTCAGGTTTCCAACAGCCAGAAAAGATTCATGCAATTTGAGACATATAAAGAGGCTAATAAAACTGGAGGGAATTTCTACTTAAAAAAAATAATAATTATAGGGGGGAAAAAAGAGCTCAAAAGACAATGCAGTGTTGACAAAATTAAGCCATATGAAAGCATTTTGTGATAGGACGATTTGTTCAAAAGGGTCTTATTGGCTTACTTCCCCTACCCCCTCAAAGGAAAAACACCTCTCTATTCTGACTTGCTCTAAAGTTTCTTTTATCAGAATGCTAAATTAGTGAGATTCTCATGCTATTCTAAAGTGCAAAAACAAGTTAATATCCCAACTTTTTAGTTCCAGGAAACAAGACTGCTTTTAGACCGTACCACAACTATATAGAGATCTATTTATATATATGTATATATATATATTATTTATATATATATAAAATTATTTCCAAAGTTCTTGAGAGCTATCTTCTAAGGTCCAGTCTCTGACAGTAGGCAAGCTCAGTGCTTCGCTTTTGACCGACAAGGAGTTTACCAACTCACAGTGGAACTTGCGAATGTGTCTGTACAGGTCTCCGGACTGCGTGAACCTGCGCTCACACCACTTGCAGGCGTGCGGCTTCTCGCGGGTGTGCACCACGGCATGGCGGCTCAGGTTGTGCGAGTACTGGAAGCTCTTGCCGCACTGGGTGCACGTGTAGGGCTTCTCCCCTGAGTGAGTCCTCTCGTGGCGCTTGAGGGTGTACATGCAAGAGAAAGTCTTCCCACACAGCGAGCACGTGGGCACGTTGACATCGGCCGCCGGCTTGCTGCGGATGCCGTCCTGCTCGCGGAAGTGCGTGCTCAGGTGGATCTGCAGGATGTGGGGGCTGGGGAAGACCTTGTTGCACAGGGGGCACATGAAGATCTGGCCCGCGGGGCTCAGGATGTTGGAGACGTAGGGGAGCAGGCTGCTCTCCATGCCCCCCTCCACCTGGACGCGCTCGCTCTCCGGGGTCATCATCTCATCATCGCTGGCTTTGTCCTCCCGGTCCAGCTCCCTCAAGACCGAGTCCTCCCTCAGAGGAGCCAGATGGGCCGGCTCATACTGTACCCTGTTATTAGTGCTCACACTTTCTTTCACAGTGCTATGTTCCATGTCATAGTCATTAGTGCCAACATCACTCTCATCACAGGAAGCCTCTTTCTCCACCTTCACCTGCACCAGGTTGCTTCTCAGCACGTCCTGTGAAGAGAAATAAGAGCTGTTCAGATTTTCAACTCCTGAAAGGCTGGACTTGACAGACAGGTCCAGCACACAGTCAACATCTGCCGAATCCCTCACGGAGGTGACAGACCTCTGGGACAAAGACTCTGTTGAGCTGCAGGGGCTGGCTACTGTTTTTCCAGCTGCTGTGGCGTGTGGCTCTGCCTCTCCGGCAGCCTGGGGGATGCCTGCTGAGTCTGAGGGCAATCGCATCCACATGCTCCCAGGCTCGGCCGCCAAGTCCCTTTTGCTGGGCAGGATGTTCAATTTTTCATCTTCTCCTTCATCTTCATCGCTGGGCAAATCGCCTGCCATGTGGCTGCTGCCATCGGAGAGACTCTCGACTTTGTCCGAACAACTTGAAGCATCTTCTTCCTTTTTGGTGCTGTCTGCCTCCGTGGTGGCTTTCTCTTTCAGCTTCTTTTTGCAGACTTTGACAATGTCATACATGTGGAGATAACTGGCAGCTGCTAGCACGTCTTCAATGGGCAAGTCTTTGAACTGGAGTTTCCCTTCATACATGAATTCAAGCAGGAGAGCGAAAGCGGGGGCTGTAACAATGTCGCTGTTCAGATGAACAATGTCTCTTTTGTCCAGCTGGTCCTTGTAAAAGAGGTGGAAATACATGCTGCATGAAGCCAGTACAGCTCGGTGCGCTCGGAACTGGGCATCTCCCACCAGAACAGTGCAGTCACAAAGAAAACCCTGGTGTCTCTGCTCGCTCAGACACTGCAGCAAATGTCTACTATGGTCTGGAAACTCCATACTGTCTTCATAACCTGGGAAGAGAGGAATTTCTCATTAGAGCCTGGTCAGGAACGACTTTTCAGTGCTCTAGTCCCCATATAGAAAAATTAATTCTGCTTTGGCCGCCGTGGTACATGTCCCTGAATTTTAATCAGGCTTATGACCCAAGCACCACCAAATCACACGCACAAGACCCAAAAGCGAGAAGGAAAAGGTACACTTTCCGAACTTCCTCACCCCCGCCAAGCAGTTTCCGACACATCTCCATCTTCCTTGAACTTTCAGTCAAGTTTCAAAAGCCTTCCTTTAACTACAGCCTCTCACTAAGAATAAGAATTTAGATCTCTTTCAGAAGAAATTTGATTAACTCTACTTATCAAATTATGTCCTACAAACCCTACAAAATAGCTTTAATTTCAAAGGGAACAACTCATATAACAAACAAAGAAATGTCCCCAGACATATCCTGGAAGACACAAGAAAACTTGTCCGACCATCCTTTATCTTTTTACTTTTGCTACTTGACTGTACTTAGCACAGTTTAAAACCACACACACACACACACACACACACACACACACACACACACACAAATTTGGCTGAATCAAGAAAAAAATGAAATCGCATAATTAGTCCAGAAATTGGCAAACAACTTACTTTTAAAGTCAGAGTGTTACAACAAAAGCCCTGTGTATAAAAACAGATGTTAATGCCTTCAGATTTGCAGGTATAGCACACATGTACGAGATCAGAAGGAACTGCACCAACAGATGGAAAAGATCATCTTTACTATGAACAAATCCAAAGATTTTGAAAAACGAACTGAGAAAAAAAAGTTGTATTTCTTTGTAGAAACTGTACTTTTAGAATATTAGGAACCAGAAGGGCTTCATTTAACTCAGAAAATTCTCATCTAAACTTTGATCCATTGCAAGGCAAAATGAGTTTCATATTAAAATTAATTCAAACTTTTAAAAATAAAGGCATACAATGCTGAACTAAAACTCAAAAGCTTTACAGGTTCAACTTTTTTTAAAAAACCTTTTTAGAAAAAGAGAAACTATTTTTTTTCCCCTGGTTCTGCCTTACCTCAGCCAACAGAAAATACTTTGTTTCAATATAATTTGATATATTGGTGTTTTCCCACTAGCTTCTATTCTTGCAAATACTCATCACTGCCCTCCTTTTCTGATGAGGAAAAGTGAAATGGAGGTAGGGGAAAGGCAAAGATGTACAAAGGGTCAGAATTCAACTGCAGTGGGTAAACTCCTCAAAAATAAAGAGGACCCGACTTCCCCTTCCCTGTGACCAGAAGCAAGGCTCCACACCATCCATCTCAGCAAGTGCATTTTGGGAATAGATACACTTAATTGAATATTCAGAAATTACTTCCCTTCTTCCTCCTCTTCTACACTTTGCGCAAGATAGACTAAAAGTTTATCCTAACCCCAAACACATTCTGCAAGATGCCACTGCTAGAATAAACTAAGATTTACAATACAATCACTTTAAGTGCCCCGCAGCTAACATCAATCCTAATCCTTGAGAGGGCTAAAAATAAAGATTGGAGGGCAGCTCACAAGGTAGCCGTGATCAAATTAGGAGGCTGAGAGGACAGAGAGGGACGAAGAAGGAAGCTTATAAACATCTGATCCAGCTGACTGTGGCCATATGGCAGCTGCTGCCCAGATAAAGAGATTAAGAATAGAGGAGTGCGATTACAGCTGTCTGGCCAATTCAGGCAGCTCAAATCTACAAGTTCTAAATTAGTCGCTAACACAAAAACTCCTGCAAATAATTATTGTTATGCTGAAATAAAAGATCTCTTAAATATATATTTGAAAGAGAAATGAGGAAACCAGTCAAACTATTCTACTGGGGACAAAAGTCTTTTTTTTCTTCTTCTTCTGCTTCTTAAAAAACCTTCAGTTTCAAAAGCACTACAGCTGTATGTTTCAGTAGTGCTGCTGAATGTTTTGAAGAATAAAGTTTCACAGTGGAATTAATTACACAACAATCTAGCTTCTTAACTAGAATAATCTTCTCATATAAGTTTGAATGCTGGATTCCAGACAGTTTACTATTTCCCCACCACCACCCCAATCAAATCTAAATAGCAGTGAACAAAAAAGCATTTTAATCCAACGTGATTTCCAAAAGCAATATTTCAAAGCCTTTCTTAGCATTTCCAAACTTGAAATATTTCTGTGTATTAAAGTTATTTATTCGCTCAAGTAAAAGGGATAAAAAATTAAAACTCAACAAGCTCAAGACTCTCAACTCCAGTAAGATGTTCATTTAATACTCAATTTCATATATTATTCCTAAACTGGGTTAGAAAAGTAATGTGATTTTTTAAATTAAATAAACAAAACACCAAAACAGAAATATGCTCCATCTAATCTCTTGCTACTCCTACCTTTAGGACACATAAACCTGATTAAGTCCTTTCCTCTGAGTCCTGCTGGCTCCAGGTCTGTTACATCGGTGGAAAAAAAGCAGACTAAGAGAGACAGATGCAAAGTGGAGATGATGTTAGAGAGGAATGAGATACCTTCTCCACCACAGATCCGCACACACTAACTCCCTGTCTGTGTGTTAGAATAAAAGGCTGAGGGATGGCAGGCTGTCAGCTGCTCTGACATCATGTTCAGATGGAAATGCTACCTCCAGCTGTGCTCCTTTTAATGCCATATGCTACTCCTCTACACTCCTGCCACCAGCTTTTTCTTAGGAGAACTTTTCTCTTCTGTTAGTATAAACAAAATACTTCAAAGTCTTCCTTTTTTTCCAAACTTTCTAACAGAAGAAATTGAAAAACTCAGCATATGGAGTTCTACTGTATTTATGGAATAGCAACACTTCTGTCTTAAGTTGGTGGACTGGCTTACATACTGACAGCATACTCAAGCCACGGTGCTATTCAGGAAATCCAGATTCACTTTTATTTAACTCCAACGTTTAGTTTCTTAGGGATATTTTTAAACCAACCCATTTGACATCTCCAGTCCCATTTCAACATTATTGCCGCACTTTTTTTTTTTCTGCTGAGATAATGGTATACATGTCTCAAACGTTGGCAGACTTGTTCAGAACTATTACTTCATACTGGTTCACCTTATTATTTCCCTCTTATTTAACTACTTGTCTACAACCACCTTCTCGGTAAAATTTCTTACACTGCCACAGTTAATGCAAATTTCAATTCTCAGTACCAACAAGCTGAAACTGCACTTTCTAAAATCCTGGAAAGTACTTCAGTTCAATGAGACTAATTAATAAACTGATACAACCTGCTACAGTCACTTAAAATGAAGGCTGCACCTGCATATCTTATCTTTCTGCTCAGAAAAAGCAGAACCTTGCCTTCCCTTTGATCTGTGTCCCTTAACAATCTTTCTTCTTTGCGGGGGGGGGGGTCCCCTCTGTCATGTTTACGATCACAAGAAAATCTTTGTGTGGGGAGAAGCCGGGTCTAGTAAGTTTGAGAACTTTTTGACCAAAGTTTGTGGTTCTTTTCTAATAGCTGATGAACCTGTAACGCGACCCGGGCTGGGCTGACCGGGGGCCGGGCAGGGTGCTGCGACATCTCTGAATGTCAAATACATCTCCTCAAACTGCTGGGAGGGCGAGGGGTAGAAAAGGAACTGGGGCCTGAGGCGCAAGCGTCCCAGCCCTGGTGATACCCACTTCGTTCCCATTAGGAAGCCGTGGCAGAGTTAAAGAGTAACAAAACCCGACGACTCCGTCCTGTCCTTCTCGCTTCCCCAAAGTCACAAACCTAACTTTCTCCAACTTCGCAGTGAGTGACATAATTCTGAACGCTTAGTCCAGGAGTCATCCTTGGGAGATCCACGTATTCCCAGGCACACCACCTCTTCTCCACAAATGCCCTCGCCCCATTCCAACATATCAGACATTAATCACCCCATTTACCCAGTGGGGTGGGGGGTGAGTGACAGTTTAATGAGCCCCAAGCACCGCAACGGGCCAGACTCTCCCACTCCACAAATCGACCCCTTCCCGTCTCGCTACCGCGGATCCACAGAGGTTCTGTGAGGTTGGGGTTTTGTTTTTCAAAGAGGTGGGGGCGGGGGTGCCGAGCGGGGCAGCAGTGCAAATCTTTACGTAGTTCGCCGTGCATTAAACACTCGGGAAAGAGGAAGGTTAAAAACCACAGGGAAGGAGGCGGAGGGCGCAGAGCCGGTGCAGCAGGAAAACACCTTCAGCAACAGCGGAGAGCACAGACCCGGGTCACGGCAACAACAAAAGAAAAGTCGTAAGAAGCAGCCGGCGGGAGGAGGGTGGCTGCCAGCGCTCCCCCGACGCCGCGGCGCGCGACCCCCGGGCCTCCGGGCCACGGCACCCGCCCGGGAGCGCCCCTCCCCCGCGCCCCCTCCCCCGGGCGCCACTGCAGCTGCACCGGTCCCCGGAGCCGCGGCCGTCCCGGGCGCCACTGCAGCTGCGGCGGCTCCCGAGCCCCCTCCCCCAGCCCGCCGCCCTCCGCACCCGGGAGGCGCCACCGCAGCTGCACCGGCCGGGAGCCCGCCCCGCGCCGCAGCTGCACCGGCCCGCGGGGGCGCGGCGCGGAGCCGGGAGCCCGCACCCCGCCCGACCCCGCAGCTGCAGCGGCCCCGTCCCCGCGCCCGGGCCTCCCGCAGCTGCGCCGCCCCCCGCCTCCCCAAAGCTCCCGACCACACAAACTAACTCCACTCGCGGGGGCGCCCCCGGCCCGCCCTCCCCTCCGCCCGCGCCGCCCCGCCGGCCGGGGCCGCACAGCTGGCGCCCCCCGCCCGCCGGGGAGCCGGGGCGCAGAGGGGGCGCCGGGGCAGGGGCAGGGGCAGGGGCCGGCGCCGGGACTCACACGGAGCGGCCCTAAGTCACCGCGTCCCCGCCGCCGCCGCCGCGTCCTCCGCCTCCTCCTCCTCCTCCTCCCGGCCGCCGCCGCCGCCGGACTTGGTGGGCTTCCTCCGGCTCTGGCCCCCCTCCCTCCCGGCCCCCCCACCCCCCAATCCCGGCTCCGTCGCCCGCTCCCCCCCGCCCCTCCCTCCCGCCCACCCCCGCTGGCAGCCGGAGGAGCGCGGCGGAGCGAAGAGGGCCCCACTCTCAACGGCTCCCCATGGCAGCAGCCCAGCGGCGGCCGCAGCCTGCCAGACACAGCGAGGGAGCGAGCGAGGGAGCGAGCGCGGAGCCGCCGGGCGGGTGGGGGGGCGGCGCGGGGGGGCGGCGCGGGGGAGGGGGAGGGGAGGGGGCGGGAGGACGCACCACGCACGCACGCGGCGGCGCCGGCCAGATGTTCCCCCCTCGGTCCGCCCCTCTCCTTCCCCGGCCTCCCTCCCTCCGGGCGTTGGACTTCTGCGATTGACCGAAAGCGGCTGGACCGGCGCTCCCCGCCCGCCCCCAGGCCTCAGACTCCTCCAATGGGAGGGCGGCTCTCCGAGAAGGCGGAGGGGGTGGCGGGCAGTCGTCGGACTGACAAGGGGGCCCAGCCAATGGGGGCGGCGAGCCGGAGCTGCCCTCCCGCGCGTGCCAATCGCAGGCGGCAACTGTTGGGGTGGGCGGAGCTCGGGCGGGCGGGGGCCCGGAGCGGAGCGGCGCGGGGCGGAGTCCTCGGGCGCAGCGGCGGTGGCAGCGGCGGCGCCCCTCTGGGTGACTTGGCCGTGAGAAAGTGAAAGGAGCCCGCAGGCGGCGGCGACAGCTGCGCTGGGAGGGGCTTGTTTCCAGGCTCGGAGGCCCCGCGCACTCTGGGGGCGCGGAGCGAGCCTTTTGGTGTGCACCGTGACAACCACAAATACACTTTTAAACGTAGTGGGGCTTGGCCACCGCGAGTTGCGCAGGTGTCCCGGAGAGGCAGGGCACCCGGGGACACGCAGGGCTCCAGGCCGGCTTCGGCTGTCTCTCCCTGCTCCTTCCTGCGGGGCGACGGCGCCCGGGTCCTGGGCTGGCCGTGCGCGGGGTAGCGGGAGCGAGGAACGCTCTCGCTCGTCCTGCGGCGTCCCGCGCCCAGGTGCACATCGGGGCGCTGGGGACGCGAGCAACTCGGGCACAGTTTCTGGGAGTCGTTCTGACGTCATCGTGTCACGGGCAGAGCGGGGCAGGGCGCCTGCCTTTCTCTCGAAACGCTCCCGTCGCTTGTATGCTTACACTGTTGCAAGACATCCCCGAGTGACCAAATTTTAGAGCATTGCAGTAAAATTGGTACTTGCAGACGCCTTAGCTTGATTCCTTAATTGGTACGTATCTAGCCACAACTTTAAACTACCGAGGGAAGATGGAAGGCTGCTGTGTCGCTTTTCCTTCCCCTCGAAGAAACTTTCACTCGGTACCTGTTCTTGGCGATTAAACTGCATTAATCACGGCCACAGAGACGCGTGGGAATGTCTGCCGTCAAGAAACTGGAAATCGTGTTGAGGCAAGAATTACAAGTAAAAAGTTGAATAACAAGTGGTGGGGGAGCGGGAATGGCTCAAGAAAAGAAAATAGAAAAAAAACAAAACTGCATAGTGAGGAAGTCAGTCCACTAGTCATTGTCTAATGAAATGTGTTTATTCTTTGCTAACAGAACCCAGACTGGCAAGCCTGTTGCTAACCAACTTGCCAGGAGACCTTTCAACTGGGCAAAATGTGCTTTCACTTTGTTCCAGGTCAAATGGGTAAAGTAGAAAGTATTGTGTGGACAAATCAGACATGTTGAATTGCTAATGAAGTAAAAACAGGAGCACACAAAATTCCTGGAACTGAAATAACTCTGGGATATCTTGTTAGAAACAGTGATGTGTCTACTTTTTTCTCAACCCTCTACACCCTCATGATTCACTACTGAGGTCAAGGATATCTTATGAGAACTACAGTTTTTGTATTCCATGAAGTCTGTTTTATCTGTGCTTTCGATGAATTCTGGGTCTTTTCAGTCTAGTGATAGAAGGCCCAATTTCCATCTGACCTGTTTCAAGGTAGAGAAATTTATAAATGCTATTCACGGATGAAATATACAGGCATACAAAATGAGATGTGAAAAGTCCATGTTTTACCAATAAATTCAGGGAAAAAGAAATTTTGCGTTATCAAAGCTGTTTCTCATCTACTAAAAGTTAAAAATAGAGTGACAGATGTCTAGATGAGTAGACATAAAGTAATTGATAGTCTCAGGATATTAAACAACTCATGAAAATATTAGGACACTCACATTATCTACAGAAAGCTTAAGAAACTCAGCTCTACGGCATCTAGAGCCAGAGTGTAGCTCTAACAAAATGTTTTGTAGAATGTACCTACAAGTAGAATAACAGCCCCCAAAGATGTGCAGGAGAAAACATTGATACATCAAAAGTTGTAACCATTTTGTGTGTGTGTGTGTGTGTGTGTGTGTGTGTGTATCCCTAATAGTCATCTCTAGAATCCATTTTGGGAACTCAGCAGTGTGGCCAGAAAATATAGATTAAATGCATATTTAAGGAAGCAAATCTGTTGCCCCTCAATTGCTACAACCATTTTATCTAGAGTCCCGTAGTGTGACTGTATTTCATGCCCTTTTTTTACATTTGAAAAAATTGTTTTTACTCTCTTTGTTTTAAAGTGTCCTATAAACTTACTGTACAGATGATACTTTTAATCCTTTGGAAAGTTATCACCATGAAAACTTTAAGTAAAAATAGGCTGATATCAGAGAGAGCATAATATAGAATGATTACTATTTTTTATTTAATACCCATTGGAACCATGGAAGGTAATAAGTCAAAGTGTAAATATCCCCCTCAATTAAGCACCTCAAAGTAGGGTGTTTACCACTGTATAATAGGCTTAGCATATTACCATGATACAAAGACACTTGACAGAGTTTTGTGGTTTGTTTTTGGTTTTTTTAGCCAATAATCTATCCTTCTCCCCCACCCCCCACAGTGGGGGGAAAAGGGCAAAAAGTATTCTCAGCTCTTGGGAAAAGCTACCATGGTCCTCCCTGGAGGAACCCAGTCCTGTAAAGTTCCAGTTAATCCATACTTTTCCAGGAGTCCTGAAATTAAAAGTGATAACAAATGAATCTTTCTTGCCAGGGAACAAGTTTTATGTGCTAATAACATATACGTTTCAACTAATAACAATTTAATAGTATAAAATGTTGATGAATCAAATAAAATTGAATTTGATGAGCAGCTCCATAAAATGAGTGTCTTTTAAGTGTGAACCACAGCTCAAATCTCGGAAAAACCTCAGTGTTTTTATTACACTTTATGCAATAGGTCATGTTGAAAAAGTTGTCTCAGAAAATGGTTTTTGGATATTGATATTTTATAAATGTATTAACTTCCTATATGAATGGAAGTTTGTTTTAAAATTAGGGAGGCAAACAATAGTAAAATACCAGGTATTTTAAGGTATTATATTGGTAATAAGTATAAAATCTAACAAAACGTAAGTAGAGATTAACCTGATTTTGAACGTAGAGAGAAAAAAATACACTAAACTGGAAAGTTTGTTCAAGCTTCTGTTAAGCCACTCACTTTCAATATCACAGCATGCATGAATCTCTATGAACTTCGTTAGACTTTTCTCTCTCTGTGTCTCTGTCCCTTTCTGGCTTTTAGAAATGAACAGGTTGATATTGTCTAAAGGGAGGAGGAAACACTGACACACAGTTGAGATAATGATAAAAAAAAAAAAAAAAAAAAAAAACAAAAAAAAAAAAAAAAAAAAAAAAACAAAGATAAAAAAAAAAAAAAAAGGAACAAACCAGAACACACATCACAACAATGAAGTGAACAGGGAGCATGTTTTATATAGCATCATTCTTAAAATACATATTTTATGTATTTATAATTCTCTATAATATATTCTCATCTTATCTATAGAGTATATTCATAATTCTGCAAAGCACATTCTATGTCATATTCCCTGGGTTATAAATTCTGTGATACTTGAATCTATTTATTAAATTCCTAAACTATGGTAAGCCCTGCATTGGAGATAATTCAGCCTGATTCTCAGCCCTGAAGACAGAAATAATCTTATCAGAAACTCTTGAGGAAAAATCCTTAGCAGGTTTGCACCACGCGTTGGTAGTGTACCAGTGAAAGCAGAATGAGCCTACACCAATGATTCAAACCTTCTGAGGCTTAAGGGCAGAGAGGAGCAAAAGATACAGTCTCCCTAAAACTTTTTCCTGTGCAGCCAGTTTGTCGTTGCTCATTGTACATCAGTGCTTTTATAGACAGCACAATGGCTGTAGGAGGCCAATAGTTCAGGCTTGGTTGGGACTAAGGCCACTTTAGAGAATTTAGGTTAAAAGCAAAGAGGTATTTCAGTAGCCACCCAACTCAACCCTCTTCTCCTTCTCTCTCTCTCTCTCTCTCTCTCTCCCCCCTCTATCTCCTTCAGGCTTCCCATAAAATACATTATACCGTATAGCACATGGAAAAAAATTGCACACAATGATGGCTTTTATAGTTAACTTTGTGCTGTAAATATATTCATCATTCACTTTGTATATAATCCCAGGCCTCTTGAACCCTAGGCTGGCTGGCTTTCTTGCGCCACAGAATGCCTTCATGTCATTCACTGGTGGGAGTTCAATCTGTTAAAAATTATTTAAAGGCTATCCCAAACAAAACACATTTCTAAAGACACGTCTGCTGTCCTTAAAAATCACATGCTTTTGAATACCAGATGTTGGAGTTTATCTGTTGTGTTGAAGGCTGCATTACTTTGGATAATTGAAAGATGCACTCATTTTACCTGTGGGCTTTTTAAGATTTACCGTTTAAAATAACCCAACTAAACATGACTTTCAGATGAGTAAATTCTATTAAAGAAAGATTTAATATGAACCTATGATATAACCCCCCTTCAATAATGTAAATCTTCAAGGTATTAATTGTGCTAAAATATTGCACAATATTAGTAAGTAGAAGTTGTTTTGTTCAAAATGAGAGAATAAAACTTCTAAATATTTGAATGCTAATATTTTTTCTTCTTTTAAGTTGCTTAAATTAGAGTTTGTAGAAATTTGGTTTGCAAATGAACTTAGAAAAGGTGAAATGAAGAGAACAAGAGGGGTTACCAGGAAATATTAATAGCACACCTACTGTGCGTTTGCTGCTGTGCTTTGGACCCCAAGATAGAAATAGCATCTGTCTGCATTCTTGTACAGGGAGAAATTTTTCCTTTCTTCTGTGCTTGCTCCACTGTTGAATGCAGCACCTTCTTGGATTTAAACCAGCAGAAGGGAGAATGATACATCTAGAAATTATTTACTGAGAACTTACTATATGTTAGAGAAACAGGAAACGCATTATCATGGTTCTTGTTAGATTTCCACCATGTGCTAGGTGCCAACAATACATGAAATAATATTCCCTCTTAGAGCTTCATTATGTATAAATGTCATTGTGAATCCAGTGGACAAAGATAAGGTTTCATTTTTCTTTCAGTAACTAATATGTTGCTGATGCCTAATAAGTGTTTACCAATCCTAACTACTGTAATAAGATAAAATTGTCTTAATCAAACTCTGGTTATAAAGAAATTCTATCAATTTAACACAAAAGCCTTGATATATACCAAATTCAAACTATTCGTGGTAATAAGAGCAGACAGAAGGTTAAATCTCACTCCAGAAATTTACTTCACCCTTAGCAATAACATGCAACTCAGGAAGTTACTTCTCTTACAAAGAACTAGCATTTATGCCGAAGACTAAAATGATTATTTTTAAAGTACCCATTTTACAATGCAAATGTGTATCTAAATTAAACTCAGTAAAAATAAGCATTTTAAATTGAAGCTGCAGTAATAGCTTTATGGGAGACAATAGGAAAAGTGGTTCTTGAATATGAACTCAGAGAAAACGCATTTCAAATTCCTTCTACGGGCCTGGAAGCTTTCTTTGTTCTCTGTCTCTGTACATTAATGTACTGTCACATGTTTTAACTGAAAACCCATTGCTCTGAAGATCTTTTACACAACTGAGGCTGTTCAGCAAGGTCATAGCAAAAAAAATAAAAAAAAAAGTTGGGTCCAAAAAAAGGAAATTAGACTTACAACTGGTCTACAATGCCACGCTGTACCTTAGCGCTTGGGATATGGGACAGATGCAGGAACACAGGCTCACCAAAACACACAGTGACAAGAGACTGCGTAACAAAGACACATACACAATGGCATTTTAGACAGAGACAAATGACAGACGGAGTAGAGCAGTATATGGGACAATGGCTTTACAGGGGACAGGAGGGCTGTAAAGAATGGTGAGAAGATAGTGACGGTATAGAAGAAAGATAATGGAAGACAGCTGAAGACAAGGAAAGATCCCAGTGGGAAGTGGTGTATGGTAGAGGCCACGGCGGTGGAGATGGTGCTGGTAGGCGTGGCAGTGGCAGCAGAGAGGTGAATGAAGCAGAGATGTTCATACTTCTTCCTGGGCTCTGCTGATTATGCCACCATTTTTTGTCTTGCAAATTATTCTTAAATAATACTTCATGAAATAGCTAGCCCAAGAGCGAAGAAGACTAGAATATACTCAGTTGGTTTTGCGAGGAGAGCACTTGATAAAAGAATAAGGAATTTAAAAAAATAATAATGTAGGCTATACTCAGTATTTAACTCTTTCCAGACATGAAGTTGCCGCAATTGGGGCAATGTGTGTGTGTGTATGTGTGTGTGTGTACTCACGTGAACACTCATATACCTAGGTCACTAGTTTGGCTGGTTTTTCTGGCAAGACCAGATTAATAAGAACTAGATTTTATAGAGTTCATATTAATATAGAGTAAGAATTTCATAGCACATTCATTACATAGTTTTAGGTTGACCTTATGGGGAAATTGTAGGTATGTACTGACATTTCATTGAGGAATATGAACTATTTGTTAAGCTAACTGATCACATTTCAGAAACAAATTCATTCATTCAACAGCCACTGGACACCTATCATGTGTAAGGCCTGGTTCCAGTGACATCAGCCTCTGTACAAATATTTGGCCTGGCTCATAAGCAGATGCATGAACTAGCATTGGAAGGAAATACTCTTGAACTACTTTGATAAGGTGGGCCAGGACAATTCCCCATCAAAGACACCCACTGTGTTTTTTGTTTCCTATCTTCCTTGGTGGATCGTAAGCTCCCTCAGGATGGGGACTCTTTCTATGATAATAGCTGTATCCTTAGCAGCTAGAATGGTGCTTGGCACATAATAAGCATTCAAGAAATATTTCTAGAAAGGGAGGGAGGGAGAGAACAGAAGGAAGTAAGGGAGAGGGTAGAAGAGAAGGAAAAGAGAAGGGAAGGAGGAAAGAAGGGAAGGGAGATAATGAAAACAAGTAACTTACACCTTTGCATTTGTCCAAGGCCAGCAGGAATAGCAGTGTTTTATATGTTCAACTGCTCCCTTTAAACTTGGGATGAAGGAGAGCTTATTATGTAGGCTACCACAAGAGCATCTGTTTACTTTTTTAGGGTACATTCTGACCCAACCTAGAAATACCCCAGATGGATGTGGTAGAGACTTTACTCCTGGGAGAAGCATAGCAATTCTTTAGTATATGTAAGAGGTATTTCATCCTTGAGGCATTTTAGAGGTGAGTTATTGCTCAAATATCTCTTATAGGCATAAGATGTGTTATTATTCTCATTACTTGGAGGTGAATGTTGAAATGGAGTGGCTAAGTGACAATGTCCAAGGCCCCCAATTAATATTGGTGAGTTGCAGAGATAATTCATCATCAATTCACTAAGTCATTGTTCCTCAGATATTTAGGCCACTCTGAAATCAAAAGGAAAAACTCCAGTGTTTTAAAACAAATTAGAATCTGCCATCCTTTGAAAACGTACAGTCATTTGGGTCTTTATCCTTGAGGACACCCATGATCTCAATGGAACCACATAAATGAGCTAAAAATATAATGAAAGGAATTATTTCTGACTTTTCAAATGTAGCTACAGCTACAGAAACATGCTATTGGTGGATATAAATGAAGATACCTCCAAGCAAGAAGTGTTTTCCCTTTCTGTAGGTCCTATTAAGACAGTAGGGTCCTAGGAACAGTACATTTGGTACAAAGGAATTGATAAAATTGTATATATGGGTGCATGCGGGGACTATGAGAGATAAAAGATTATATTTTCATTTGCATGGTTTGCTGGGTTTTATTTGGCAGATACAATAACACGGGCTATGCAGAACCCATAAAGCAAAGTGAGAACAGCAGCTCATTTGGTGGCAGAATGTAATGGTTGTAGCTAAAAGGCTTACATAATTCATCTCAAACCCTTATGCCTATATTTATTATTGTTTAAATGAAAATTAAACTCTTACGGCCATAAGGAGGGATCTGGTCAGACATTTGATTGAGATCCCTTTTTCTTATATAGCTTCTGAGATGATGAGTCTGTGACATTTACAACCAGCTACAGAAATATTCTAGAATGAGCATACTTTACCTAAGTATGTTAGAATGTCATTCCTCAAATCCTGCTTTCCCAAACAACTATAAAACTCCCACAGAATGCGAGTGAGTAGAGGGAGAGGCCTCATTTGTTATTCTGCCTTGGAATTTCTAGTTCAACTCAGGGCAATAGTAAGCTGTGGTTAAGAGCTAATGTTTAGTATCAGATAATATTTGGTATAATACTTTAGCAGGGGTGAGGGCTGGAGGAACAACACAAAGGAAGGGCTGAGGCGTATGATATTGGCCCAGACCGTTTCACACAAGTATAATGTATTTTGGTGTTATTTAAAGTATTGTATTATATCACATTGCTAAAAGAATATTTTTAATGTCATGTTTTTTTTTTTTATCACTTTATTCTTATGTTAGAAGAGTGGAAATTTTGACTCTCAATTGTGCATACTCCAGACTATGGATTTAGCTATTTGGGGGGAAGAATTTTGGGGTTTTTTTTTTTTTAAGAATCAGACTTGAAATATAGTTTGTTAAAGAGAAATCTGTACTGTATTATTAAGTGCACATCTGGATAAGGTTTTAAAATATCAATGATTATCACACCAATTTAGAGAAAGTGGAACTGTGTGTCTTAAGACAGGTGTGTAAAGTATAATATTTTTATTTTCTGCAGATCTCACAGAGGTAACTAACAGATATAATATTAATATGTAAACATATAATGTTAATTAAAGTTAACATTAATGCTAGATACAAAAGTTTAGCATTATGGGGCTATTGGAATATTTGTAATTAAATTAGCCTTAAAAGCGATAAATTAAGTCTCAATCATTTTTTAAAATGACCAGCATACCCACTTTATGCAAGTTAAATAGGTATGAAAATAAATAAATAAATACATATGCCCTAAATTTTACTTGCCATGAGTAAGTACACATGTGGCTATTTTGGAAACTGGGTTATCCCATTTGATTTTAGATCTTCTTCATTATTTTTAGGTAAATCAATATGGATATTAAAGTGATTAGCTCAAACTTTCCAAATTTGAAAATTTTATGCCATTCAGGTTATTACTGTATACATACATGAATCAATTTTGGAAGGAAAGAGAAATACAACAAGAAAGTTATTTTAAACCATAATTCAATGCAAGTAAATAACTCATTTTCTAAATAATGAGATAATTGACAGAATTCATTCTGCCTTGGTAGTAAGCCCAAGCTGTTTGTGTGTATGAAAAAGAGAGAGAGAGAAGGCATGAGAAAGAGAGAGAGAAAGCAAAGCTTTAATTGCATGTTCCTCAAGTTTAGTAGGAATAAACTACAAGCAAAAAAAAAATCAAGAAACATTTAAAAACACATAGAATATTATACATTTTCACTTGAAAATAACAAAAATGTTATTTTCATATATTACAGTCTCACAGATTTTCTCTGTTCAGGAAGGTGTTTCTTTGCTAACTCATATTCATCTTTCAATCAGCTGGTTTGATGGCCTTCCAGAGGCTGCCGGGAAGATCTGACAAGTGGAAAGAAAAAAGAGACAAGCAAACCTCGAAGAGAATTTCAGAAAGAAAGAAAGGAAAATATCCAAAGGATTGGGGGGAAGAATGGAGGGAAACAAATAAAATTAGACAAAGTTTTAGAAAGCAAACAATTATTTCAGTTAGTTTCTTTTCTCCCATGCATATTTTTTTAATGGGAAATACGTTCTACTATTTTAACTTTAAAAAAAATCTGCCTTCACTAAACTAAAGCAAGGGGCTTAATACATGGTAAAGATAAATAAATATTCAGTAGCTAAAACCTTGATAGCCAAAGGAGACCGTGCTACTGGGCTGTCACTCCATGGAGTCTGTGGACTTCTGAAGCAAGAGAGTACTAAGAGAACAAATACTTGTTTCCTTTAAAAGACAATCTAGCATGAAGCAGCATCACTTTCAGAATTGCCTATTATCCTATCAAGGCAACTAGTTGTTAGTTTGGTCAGAGTGAACATCCAGCTTCTATGATGCTAAATGAGAGAATGGAATGACTTCTGTCCCCCCAGCAGCGCCTTCACGCCACGTACCTCCAAAGCTCACCTCCAGCCCAAATGTTTTTCTTTACGCCTTTTGCTTTTGAGTTCTTAAAGCGTGTTATTACTATTATTTATTTTTAGTGTTGCAATCTCCAGCAGTCCTTATTTTCACTCAAAATTACAATACAGGGGACTATGGCCAATGCTATGCAGATGGCCAAATAGATAATAAAGACTCAGTTCATGAATAATATCCACTCAGAAAGAGGACAAAAGCAACAGGAAAAAAGAGCCCAAATTGGACAAAATGTGCGTGCTATATTTAAAAAAAAAAACACGCGATCATTGTCAGAGATCATTAAGGGTGCCCTGTAGTTTTAATTATATGCCAGTGGCACCAATTTGATGTGACTGTTTGCTCTTATAGTCAATAAAAAAAGTCATAACTGCCATCAAATTTAAATTTAATTTATTTTCTACACAGCCTTTTCTGTTTTCCTTGTTTTTTTTTTCTTTTATAACATTAACACTTTTTTTGTTAAAAAATGTGTGAAAGATTAATTTGTAGAATGAGGGTGCACAGCACAGGACAGATGGAGGGGGTGGGACATGACAGTTTTCGTCTGTGGTATCATTTTGTTGTTGCTATTGCAAGTGAGCAAAATAAAGATACCGCTCCTGCGATCCTTTCTTTTGGGGCCCCTCAGATAAGGTGTGTGGCTTTTGCCTCGTGCTGGCCCTGCTGTTTGGGGATGCAGCCACCCTCTACCCTCCACAGCCAGCGGCTTATGAACAGTGTTCATAGCCCGAGAGCACTTTCATTGTAAAATCGCATTTCCATAGAATGCCACCCGACTTTTGTATAAAGCAGAATGAAACACACTTTTTTTGGTAAGCTGACTGTGTTGAAATGAATTAATGATCTATCCTCTCTGAGATCCCGTAATGTAAACCTGAACACATGAGGCAGAAAAGAATTAATTTTTTTTTTTTTTTTGGCACAGGACAAAAATTCTCACATTCTCACATTCAAGGGGATTTTTTTTTTAATTTATCAAAAATGACGACGTGCAAGTTTCAATTTTTTGCCTTGGAACGGCCCTAATTTACACATAAGTATTGTAGGAGTTTGCTATTGTAAAGGTTCTTATTGAAGAATAAAGCAATTACCACAGAAAATCACTGTCATATGGCACACACAGACATTCTGAGAAAAAGTAAAACTTTGAGAAGAAGGAAAAGGGGAATTCAGGACAGCATGTGGGAGGGAAGATGGGAGTGCTTTTTATGCACAAAGAGATCCATTAACAATATCTTTATCAGTTTCCTTCTTCCTTGTTAACTGAACCAACTTCCAGTGCCCAGAATATGTGAACGTGATTGCAGATAAATGACTGAGGTGGCCAGAGGATGAGTGAGTGCACATGAAAATGGCTGGTGGTTAATTCATGGCAAGACACGATTTGCCTGGAAAAAAAAAAAAAAAAAAAAACCTTTTCCTCAAACTAGTGCGTCTTTCACAGCAAGGTGGTCCCCCACAGTATGTCACGAACCCTCCGGGATGCCTCAGCCTGGAGATCAGTGGGTTCTTGTGGATAGAGTATTTGGTATTCCGGTCATCTTATATGATCACGTTATTTTCCTAATTAGACTGTAGGCTTTCCCAGGGAGGGACTTTGTCTCCGAGCAGAGCACGCTGTAGAAAGCGGTGCTCCCCCAACTGCGTGCTTGGCAAACCGGCTCTATGGGGACCCTGGATGGCTCTGTCGGGGCCCACGCTGAAGGCAGCAGGGCACGGTGATTCGAATCATGGGCTTTGGGGCGGGCCACCTGCAGTTGGCGACAGGCTGCCCCTAGCTATGTAACTATATTTTAATTTATACAAGCCTTAGTTTCCACTTCTGTCAAAACAGGAATGACAATATTAGCGTGCACTTAATTATAGGATTAGTGAGAAATTAAGAGATATTCCTTTGTAAAGCATTTAGATGGTGTCAAATGTAAAGCAGTTAACCCTAGTTTTCTAGAGGTCACTTTTTGGATGCTTCTAACACCTGATCACTGAGGGTACTCAAAATCCTAAATCTTTGGTATGAAACATTCTTATTCTGTTACGTTAGGGGGGTAGCACAGACAAATACAATGTAGGAATGTACCTGGATAGGTGAGTGGGGAACGAGGGAGAAAGCTAGATACAATTTTAACACCAAATAATATTATATGGGGATGGAGAGTTGTCCTTGACGTCATAGAAAACGGGGAGGAAATTTGGTGTATATATTATGTGCCTTTAAAATAGAATACACAGGAAACATGATAAAGAAAAGTATCTACCACACATCCAATGTAAAGAGAGTTATCTGTTTTATATGTATTCTCCCAGAATGTCTCCGCAATTCTATAAAGTAGTAGGTGCTATAGAAATGGAAGGTACAGCAAGTGGGTGTCATTCATTCAAACACGGCACTGAGAGAAACAGACTCAGCACAGAGAATGTCTATCCCTAAATCCAATACGACAAGCACAAGACGTGTTGTGCTTACATTGAAACAGTAGCAGAGCATGATATACGGACACATGCATGTAATTACTTAAGGCCATGAATCACTTAATGACAGGTATACATTGCTAAGAGATGCATCGTTAGGCAACTTTTGTGTGCACATCACAGATGGCACTCCACAAACCTAGAGGCTGTAGCCTACGACACACCCAGGCCTTGAGGTGTAGCCTGTCGCTCCTAGGCTACAAGCATGTTACTATGCCGAGTAGTATAAGCAATTGTAACACAATGGCAAGTATCTGTATATCTCCACGTAGAAAAAGTATAGTAAAAATAAGGCATAAAAGATTTAAGGTGGCACATCAGGCTAGGATACGTACCGTGAATAGAGCTTGCAGGATCGGAAGTTGCTCTGGGTGAATCAATTGCGTGAGGGGAGTCAATGCGAAGGCCTACAACGTTACTGTCCACTACTGAAGACTTTACATAAACACTGTACACTTAGGCTACACTCCAGTTATTAAAAAATATTTTTTCTAAAAAATTAGCTGGTGGTGGTGGCGCATGCCTGTAATTCCAGCTACTTGGGAGGCTGAAGCAGGAGAATCACTCGAACCCAGGAGGCAGAGGTTGCGGTCGAGATCACACCATTGTACTCCAGCCTGGGCAACAAGAGCGAAACTCTGCCTCACCAAAAAAAAAAAAAAAAATTTCTTCGCTAGTAAATTAATCTTAGCTTACTCTACTTTTTTACTTGGTAAACTTTTCAATTTTTTTAAACTTTTGCCTGTTTTGGGATGACACTTAGCTTAAAGCACAAATATATGTATTGTACAGCTGTACAAAAATATTTCTATCCTCATTCTGTAAGCTTTTTTCTGTTTTCAAAATTTGTTTTTTACCTTTTAAACTTTTTTGTTAAACACTGAGACACAAAGACACACATGAGCCTAAGCACACACATGGTCGGGGTCACCCACTCACCATCTTTTAGCTCCTCACCTTGTCCCAATGGAAGGTCTTCACGGGCAGGAACACACATGGAGCTGTCATCTCCTGTGGTAACAATGTCTTCTTCCAACAGAGGCTGGAGAGGGTGGAGAAACAGGAACCCTTTTCCACTGTTGGTGGGAGTGTAAATGAGTTCAACCATTGTGGAAGACAGTGTGGTGATTCCTCAAGGACCTAGAAATAGAAATTCCATTTGACCCAGCAATCCCATTATTGGATATATAGCCAAAGGATTATAAATCACTCTATTATAAAGACACAAGCACACATATGTTCATTGTGGCACTGTTTACAATAGCAAAGACCTGGAACCAACCCAAATGCCCATTGATGATAGAGTGGACAAGGAAAATGTGTCACATATACACCATGGAATACTAGGCAGCCATAAAAAACAATGAGTTTGTGTCTTTTGTAGGAACATAGATGAATCTGGAAATCATCATTCTCAGCAAACTGACACAAGAACAGAAAATCAAACACTGCATGTTCTCACTCATAGGCAGGTGTTGAACAATGAGAACACATGGACACAGGGAGGGGAGCATCGCACACTGGGGTCTGTTGAGGGGGGCTAGGAGAGGGACTGTGGGAGGTGGGGAGGTCGGGAAGGGATAACATGGGAAGAAATGCCAGATATAGGTGATGGGCAGATGGAGGCAGCAAACTACATTGCCATGTATGTACCTATGCAAGAATCCTGCATGATCTGCACAGGTACTTCAGAACCTAAAGTACAATTAAAAAAAAAAAACAATGTCTTCTTCTGGAACACCTCCTGAAGGGCTAGCCTGAGGCTGTTTTACAGTTAACTTCTTTTAATAAGTAGAAGGAGTACATGCTAAAATATAATGATAAACAGTATAGTATAGTAAAAACATAAATCAATGACATTGTTTAGTATCATTATCAAGTATCATTTATTGTCTATAATTGCACGTGTTGTACTTTTATACAACTGATAGCACGGGTAGGTTTGTTCATGCATTGCACACACTGTAAACGTGTGTAATGCATTGTGCTATAATATTACAAAGGATATGTCACCAGTGATAGGAACTTTTCAGCTTATAATCCTATGGGACCATCATATTTGCAGTTCATTGGTGACCAAAACGTCATTACGTGGCATATGACTGTATTTCTATGCATGCCGATACACAGAATGTAAAGTATCCTTATGTTTCTTTTTGCCATCAGGTGGAAGTTACGTTTATGCCCAAAACTCTGGAGAATCATTACTTCACTGGCTGCAGGGGAATTCTAATGGGCTAAGACTAGGGTGAAAACGGCAAGCTATAGAGGTTACATATTTTTAAGTATAAATTAAAAAGTGTATATGTGAACACAGGTGTGTGTCTGAAATTGCACTTTGTATAAGCCAACTTTTCCCTCACAGTAAGAAGCCTGCAGTTATTAACTGTCGTAAAGTCTTCTGGTCCCCTACCCCAATAGCTGTTCTCCCCCTCTTCTTTAGTGACAAAACTCTCAAGTACGTGACTACCCCCAAGTAAAAACTGCATTTCCCAGCTTTCTTTGCAGCTAGATATCTCCCTGTGACAAACTCTGGACAATGAGATGTACGTGGAAGGGTTTTGTGCAGTTTACAGGAAGCCTCCTTAAAAGACTGTGAATATGCCTTTTGACCCTTGGTTGCTTTCCACTGTCTGGAATATGGATGTGATGGCTGAAGCTTGGGCTGACATAATGGACCGCAAGGATGAGAGCCACGTTATAAGGAGGCTGGAGAGGAGGGCTGAAGGAAGCGTCTTCATTTAATGACTTCCTAAAGTTACCATCCCAGCCCAGGACTGCATACTTCCCAATTTCGTTTCTATAAGAAATAAATCAATGTTGGTGGAGATATAAATTGGTGCAGCCATTATGGAAAACTGTATGGGAGGGTTCCTTAAAAAATTAAAATAAAACTAACATATGATCTAGCACTCCCATTCCTGGGTATACATCTAAAGGAAGTGAAGTCCGTATGTTGGAGAGGTATCTGCACTCGCATGTTCATTCCAGCACTATTCGCAATAGTCAAGGTATGGAATCAACCTAAGTGTCCATCGACAGATGAAGAAAACATGGTACATATACGGTGGAATACTATTCAACCTTTACAAGGGACATCCTGTCATCTGTGACATGGATGAACCTAAAGGCTGTCATGCTAAGTGAAATAAGACAGGCAGAGAAAGACAGATACTGCACGATCTCACTTATATGTGGAATCTAAAAAGTTGAACTCATAGAAGCAGAGAATGGAACGGTAGTTACCAGGGGTGAGGAGAATGAGGAGATGTTGGTCAAAGGGCAGGATTTTGAGGAAAGAATAGCCTAATGTGTGCTGGTTGGCTGGGAGAAGAATGTGGGACCCTCTGTTCCATGCAATCATTTGGAGACTAATCTTTTTCCATTTTAGCCATCAGAGACTCCAATCATCTTCCATATATGGCCTCCCAAGTCCCCACAGAATAGAAATAGATATTACCTAGGATTATACAGAAGATTTAACATGGTCCTTGCCTAGGGTGGCATTTGACACTTCTACCAACATTCTGTTGGCCAGAACTCTGTCATATGGTCCAAAATTAACTGCAAGAGAATCTGAGAAATGTAGGCTAGCTGTGTTCCCAGAAAGAGGAAGTGAGGGCACTCGCCTTCTCTTACCGACTGAATAAACAGAAAATATAGTTTCCAGTATCATTGTTTTAAATTTATTTTCTAAAGGCCCACTTAACAAGGGCCACACGCTCAAGGATATAACTCACTATGTCACAAATGTGCCTTCTTACATTTTCCTTTTTTTCTGTTTTTGAGACAGAGTCTCACTCTGCACCAGGCCGGAGGGCAATGGCGCGATCTCGGCTCACTGCAACCTCCACCTCCTGGGCTCCAATGATTCCCCTACCTCAGTCTCCCAAGTAGCTGGGACTAAAGGTGCATACCACAACTAACTAAAAATTAGCACATACCTGGCTAATTTTTATTTTTTTTGTATTTTAGTAGAGACAGGGTTTCACCATGTTGGCCAGGATGGTCTTGATCTCCTGACCTCGTGATCTGCCGGCCTCAGCCTCCCAAAGTGCTGGGATTACAGGCGTGAACCACCGCGCCCGGCCGACTCAAACATTTCTAATAATGAAAGATGAGCTGTCCAAAATGGTGTGGCTTTCATCTCAAGCCCTGGCCAGCTGTTCTTCTTATTCCTACAGTTGCTCTTACTCCTTGTTTCTGTGCTTTTCTCATGATGAGGGATAATTTTTGAATATCTATAGAGGACATTACAAAAAGCTTCCATAGGGCTTTATATTGTTAAAAATGAGGCAGTGCATGGTGGCTCATGCTTGTAATCCTAGCACTTTGGGAGGCCGAGACAGGAAGATCACTTGAGGATAGGAGTTTGAGACCAGCCTGGGCAACATAGCAAGACCCCATCTCTACAAAAAAATTTTTAAAAATTCATTAGATGGGCATGGTGGTGGCACACCTGAGGTCCCAGCTACTTGGGAGGCTGAGGTGGGAGGATCACTTGATCCTGGGAGATAGAGGCTACAGTAAGCCCTGATTGCACCACTGCACTCCAGCCCGGGAGACCAAGCAAGACCCTGTCTCAAAAAAAAAAAAAAAAAAAAAAAATTCCCTTAACTGATAGTCTGGGAGCATATTGCTGGAGACAACAATGGATCACTGAGGCAGGTGGAGCTTTCCATTTCCTTTTATGCCACTGTTGTATATTTTATAGGCTATTGTTATTATAAGCTACCTGATACTTATGCAAAATAAGATCATTTAGGGTACTTTTTAATAGGGTTAGACAGTCCAACAATAGACAGACAGACAGATATATAGACAGAATTCTATTTTCCTCCAAAAATCAATCATGACAGTTTTATTGAACCAATGTTTCCCACAAATTCTGGACAATTACCAAAGACAATCCATTTCAGGAAACATGATTGAGATAAAAATAATAGATGCAAAAGGAACAATGTTTAAAATTCCATTTTGGCTTAATAATGAGTTAGTGGCCCGCATCGTAAGGCAACTTATTATCCATCACATTTTATCATGAGACTCTTTCTTGCATTTTTATAAAAATTTTACAGCCTCTATTTTCAGAACCATCCAGAAGATGCTGTTACTGTTCAGTTTTATTTCCTTTGATGGTTTGATTTTTGAAATTCAGCTCTTTTTCAGAGTTTTGAGGCATATGATAGGCAGAAGGTAAATTTTAGGGGAATTGTCTGTTTCCGAGGGGGAAAATGAAGCAAGATTTAATGCTTTGGCTGTTCACTGGAAACACAAAAATGAATTTACAATTTTTATATTAACTAAAATCTGAAGTATTGATGTTTATTTAGGGTAAAAGAGGAAATTGTACAAAAATGCTTTTCTAAAATGAGAAAACAATTTTAAGTTAAAAATGAAAAGATTTTTGATTTGTTTTCTTGTGCTTCAAGGAAGCCCCATTTGGGGGTTATTGGGTTTAGGAATACTGGGGTCACATGTCTAACAATCCTGGCACACAGCAGGCACTGAAATAGTTTTTTAACCGTGAATGTGAATGACCATGACCCCACAGGCCTGGGAGAAGAAGACCATGAAGAGGGAGACTTGAGACGCGGGGGGTGGTCTTCATTTTTAGTGAGGAATGAGAGGTTGCCTGAGACTGCCTAGCCCTGCAACCCACAGGAAATTCAAGCATCTCTAAAGAGATGTCAAGAACAAAGTTTCTAACATGTAATGGTGCCATTATTCCACGCGCGTCTACCGTAAGGAAATCACCAAGCATCTGCTTGGTGTTTGTGGCTTAGGGAAGGAGGAGGGTCGCTCAGCTGCCTGACCCTGGCTCTGAGCTGAAACCATCAGGAATTCTTCAGCCCTCCTGTGCCTTCTGGTATGGAGCCAGAACTAGACTAATCCCTTCTTTCCCCCAAATCTTCCTCAACATATCCAGGCTTGTAGAACTGACTGTGGGCCTTGGTCACTAATTCACAACCTTTAATGCTCATCAGAATCACCTGGGGTCTTTTCCCACAATACTGGTACCAGGGTCCCACCTCAGACTTATTGAATCCAGATCTCCAAGGGTAGGGTCTTGGCATGGGATCTGAGGATATGTGCCTTTTAAAGCCTCCCTACTGAAGCCATTACTCGTCAAAGATCAAGAAACCCTGGCCTGGCTCACTTCGGCAGCTGCACGAAGCATACTGTTACCTGGGACTTTGAATGCAGTTGTCACAGCCTTTGGTCACCAGCTTGATCTCAAAAGACTAAACTCACATCCTCAATCACCAGTGACTGCGTGATCATGAGTGAAATGCTTAACCTCACTGCAGTCTCTGTCCCCACCCCTAAGAGGCAGGGACTAGTGTGGTATCTTTATAATGTGCCGCTGTCTTAAACAACTTACCCAGTTCCTAACCATCTGGACGGAGTTTCTGTGAACATATGAACACTCAAAAAAAAGAAAGAGTGAAAAAGTGCAGGTGGACCATTAACAATGACAAAAGCCGCAACTAACAGTCTGGACACTCATTTACACCATTCAAAGAATTAACGCATTTCCTGGTGAATAAGTGGCTAGAGTATGATTAAATATGCTTAATATTTTTTCTTTAGAAAACCCAGAAAGTACATCATTTCCAGTTCAGAACAACCTGGTCCATAACCACAGATTCTTTTAAACACAAAGCCAGTCAATGTCAAAATACTGGATTATAGTTATGAGACCATCAAATAGCTCAGAAATGAGATTAGCATTTTTCAGGTTCCTCCATTATTGCCCGTGCACAAACTACAGACAAAAAGCGGGGAAAAGAAGGCTACTTGGGATGAACGTTGTATGGAGTTTTTTATTTAGCCTGCTGTCTTTCTGAAACACCGATTTTCATCTATTCTGAGTCTTTTGATATAGATCAGTTACACTTGAATGAGCAGTCTTTTCATCTAGTTTCCCTCATCCTAATAACAAGAATGGAGTGTGCCTTTTTCCCCTTCAGTAGTTTATAAATAGTCCTTATAAAACTGCCCATTACCTTTTTATACATACTAAGCTCACTGTTGAAAAATTACACCTCCTCACACCCCCAGGCCTTTCTACATCTAAATGAAACTCTTTGCACTTACATGTATATGGCAGGAAAAATCAGCAAATACTAATGTTCAAACCCCAAGGGGGCAGCCTGCTCACAGATGAAAATATGACCATGCACATACACAGTTTTTGTTGCATGCCACCAGGCCTCAAGGAGAAAACCAACCCCTGCATAAAAGATTTCACAGGGATAAGAAAATAGCCCAGTGCTCAGGTATATCCAAATTCAGATGTAAACTCAAAAAAGTCAATAGAAACCCCGACACTATTTCAAACTACAGCATAAGAGTAACGGAACATAAACCACAGCACATTTTTGTTAAATCCACATTTACTTAATAATACATATCACCAACTTTGCAGTCAGATGTAGAGGAAAAACAGGCTATTTTTAGGAGTCTGGCCAAGGACCATTTGCCCATTCATGAGAGCATGTTCTAAGAAGTCCAAAGCCAAGATATTAAGATAGCCCATTATCTGGGCCGTGGCTGCAGGGCCAAACCACCTCACAAGAGGAGTGCCATCCGCCACCCAGGAAACCAAAGGAGAGACCATGTGTGCTCAACACAGGCCCATTGTTATTATGAGAAAAACAGCCACGAGCATAACTGCTGATGGCAATCAGGGCATTTGATAGTCAAAGCATGGCTTATTGGTTGGTTTGGCTAAAGATCTGGCCAACGGATCTAATAGGCAAAATTTATCTGAAGACCAATTTGTTTCTTAGGAAGGAGTGTCAGGTAAGGGACCAACTATCGCAGCAATTTCAGCCAACACTGAAATGCACCTTGCTTGGTTCCCACTGCTTAGCAAGCCGTTTCCTAACTGCTACCAAAGCTGCAGAACCATAGCTTTCATTTCCATTAAGATGAACTGCAGCAAATCAGAAGTGATTTGGGGCATACAGAATGCCTCGTTGATGTGATATACCGCGCGTGGGCTGGGAAAGAAGGGCAGTAAGAAATTGCCTTGGGAAGTTAAGAATACAGAAGACTTTATTCATTCATTTAGTTGTTGAACAAGGCTTTGTTGAGCTTTCTTCACATGCCACTCACTGTGGCAGGTATGAGGGGCACCAAGACACACAGAACACCACCCTGCCTGCTAGCACTTCCATGCATGCTGCCATCTACGAATAATAGCATTGCAAACAAATACGCCACTCGCACTACACTTCCTTGAGTTTACCCTAAGAGAAGGGGGCTGGAACCTATTCATTTTGCATAAATGATTCTCTTTCTGTCGAGTGTGACAGTGTTGCTCACCGCACTTTCCCTTAGGTGGAGCCTTGGGACTAATTCTGTCTGATGGACTGTGGACCTGCGAATCCTACAGGTGAAAATAGAATAGGCGGGCCCAGCGTTCCAGCTGTCTCATCCCTTGCCAAGGCAGCCAAGGAAACCTCCTGCCAAGACGGCAGAGCTGCACGTATTACAGCATGCAGGGCGGATGCCTGGGAGGGTCACCCAGCCTGCAGTGGACCTCGTGGGGGAGAAAAGGCGTAAAGTCATTGAGATGTGGAGGTGGTTTCGTTTGTTTGTTGCTGCAGTATAGTACCTGTTTAATACCATTAATAAAAGTCTGTTTTGCCTGGGACTTTTAGAGAAGACAAGAAATCACAGACTCTGTAGAGATGAAGAGGCTTTATGGATTAATAGCCTTACCCAGTGCAGATCAATCTCCCAGTGGAAAGAGATCAACTTCTTCTGCCATTCTTTTCCTCTCAATCAGTGTGGCTGTCACGGGGGCTCTTCCCAAGGCTCTAAGGTGTTGGAGCTGCTGCCTCCCTCAAGCCTGGCTTCTCAGGACACCCCGATGCCTTCAGGTAGTCCAGCCCCAGGGTGTCTGTATGTCTCTTCTTCCCAGTTTAGTAGAGGCAAGATTGGGATTTTCCAAGTGAAACTTCATCAGTAAGAAATGAAGATTAAATAAGTACAAATATATAGAAACAGATGGACTTGCTGAGTATAGGTTTCTAATCAAAACGTATTTGATCCTCCTTTTCCATAACATTGGGGAGATATGTTTTGGCCCTTGCATCCTGAATGCGTTGAGTTAAAACATATCTAAAACAGAAAGGGGGGTCTGAGACACCTCATGACTTGGCCAGATACTGCCTTTCTCTATCTCCTATTATGACAACATAAGAGACACCGTCTTTTCTATGAAACCATCATATTCCCTCCGAACAATGCAACTCTTCAATAGCAATATTCTCCTTAACAATTAATTTGTGATGTCAGAGCACTTTGTATGTTCCAAGCATTGTGAACAATAATAGTCACTGCTGTACTTTGAGCCTATTCATGCACAGTAGAGAGGAAGGAAGTTCTTTATAATGTAAATGATTCCCAAGTTCTAGAAATTCAGTCTATCCTTATAAATATTCCTCATTTTCAAATTATTCTATTAAAATATATAATTGTTGGGACAACAAACTTTTATTTAATTGTCAATTCTTTAAAAATAAAGCATTTATATTGAATCTTATTTTGAGGTGGAAGAAAGTGGCCACAGATGGAAAATTAATGCCTTCGAGTCACAGTTGAACTCTCTGGAAGAAGTAAATCATATTTATTTTCTGGTTCAAAAAAATTAAAGTAACTTTCTTCTTATGTGTACCTTCTTTTTTTCCTTTTTATTTATTTTTATTTGAGAGAGAGTCTCACTCCATTGCCCAGGATGGAGTTCATTGTTACGATCTGGGCTCACTGCAACCTCTATCTCCCAGGTTCAAGTGATTCTCGTGCCTCAGCCTCCTGAGTAGCTGGGATTACAGGCATGGCCGCCACACCTGGCTAATTTTTGTATTTTTAGTAGAGGTGGGGTTTTGCCATGTTGGCCAGGCAGGTCTTGAACTTCTGGCTTCAAGTGGTCCGCCTGCATCATCCTCCCAAAGTGCTAGGATTACAGGTGCCACCGTACCGGGCCATGTGTAGCATTTTTTTAACTTTCTATAAACCCAGTGTTTCATAGGGGAGTGTGGTATAGTGATTAAGAGCACAGACTCTGAAGTCAGATTCATGGATTTTAATTCCTCCTCCACACTTAAACTACCTACATGACCTTGAGCAAGCTCCTCAACACCCCTGGCCATCATCTAACCTATAAAATGAAGGTTATTACTGTCCCTATCTTAAAGAAGTACCTGACATAGTGCATGTAATCAAAGTGTTTGTTACATAAAAATGAATTGCCAGGTGCAGTGATGTATGCCTGTAGTCCCTGCTGCTCTCAATCTCTGGAACCCAGGAGTTCAAGCCTGCAGTGTGTTGTGACTGATTGTGTCTATCAATAGCCACTGCTCTCCAGCCTGGGCAACATAGCGAGACCCTGTCTCTTAAAAAAAGGAAAAGATTTCATGAACTACATGGGAAGTCAAACACTAAGAATGCCAATTCCTGATTCTCCATAGTACTCCAAGGTAGAATGCAGAGAAGAAAACATTCCCAGGCTGACCTCTGTAAGAGCCACCGAAAAGCAATGGTACAGGCTGTTTAGGGAACTCGCTCTCAGAGCCTTTGACTAACTACATGACAGCAAATGATTCCCTCCAATATGCCAAACTTGGACTAAAGATTTTCTAGGGCCAGCAGGATCTAAGGGGCACTGCTAATGGGAATAGAGCTCACATAGGCACCCCAAGCTCAGCTGAGCACTGGCCGAGCCCTGGTGTTGGCAGTGCACCCATATTTGCACCTCTGTATTGGGAATCCAGGAGCTCTGACACCCAAAGAGATTTGTTTGTTTGTTTGTTTGTTTTCATAAGTGAAGAACAAACTCATTTGTCATCAAAACTTGTCCTGAGCTGAGATGAGGTTATTTGGAGTCTTTGTTGATTTCACTGAGTGAATCTTCATACGTTTCACTCCAGAAGCATTGATGAGTTTGCTTATGAGTGCTGCCTCCAGCCTTCCTAGGATGTCATGCTATAGGACTTACGCACCATGTTACCTTTCTAAAATCTGCAGAGTCCTGAATTCCAAATCCCATCTGGCCATAAGCATTTCAGATGAGGGAATATGGACTCATACCTTCTTACATATGATGCTTTCTGCTTGGAAATGGGGACGTCATTGGCAGCTCCATGCTGTCTCCAACACTGGAATGTGAGCTTCATGGACTCTTCTCTTGCCACCTCAAGACCAGAAGGTGGAAAAAAGCATGGAGCCTCCAATGAGAGTCTGACAAAATATTATACCAGTGCCGGGAAGTCTTTTCTCCTGAAACTACTGTTGTGTGAGTGTGAGGCTTGCTGTAAAAATGTCTAACAGGTATTTGGATGGGAACTGAGATACGGAAGGCATGGGTGATCAAACCCTAGAGTCTTAGCAACAGCAATATTCCCTCCCTCGATAATCCATGGGTTGAGAGTTAGCCCTAAAGATTAAGAGTGTGTCCAGGGATGAGTGTAAGAACATCAGCTCTACACAGGAGGTGCACAGACCACAAACTGCTCTAACAGAAAGGCTCTGCTGCCGCCCACACCATGTTTATGTTTGCATTTGATCACTAAGTTCTTCCACAATCTCATCCACCTTGCTTATTCAAAGCATCCCAGATGGCAGCCAAGAACAGTTAAAGTATGGGCAGGCAATTCCTCCCACACATCACCGGGGCTTGGACCCTGTTGTTGCTGATCTTTCTTATGGATTAGACCAGGTGCCTTCTAAACTTTTCACCTATAAACTTAACAACTCCTAAAACACGATGCCACTCAGATGCCTGCGGAAGCACTGCTACTTCTTGAAACTTAGATGATTTTGGCTCAGAGCTCCAAATCCTCATCCTGCAGAAGTTAAAACCCCTCCCCAAGGAACGTATGAATTCCTGATATAGAAAATCGTCTTTCTCATGATAACCTCTTCCTACAAGTGTTGTTACTGGACTGTACCAGAGACCCATATGTGAAGGTTAACTTCTGCTCCCAGAAAATGTACTCACAAAGAGCAGATGAAGTATGGAATAGACTTACGTAAAGATCTGGAGAGAGGCAAAGAGGGTGTTTACATTGCTGTGACTCAAAACAAGCTCAAACTGAATATTAGACATGACAGTGCTTTAAAAATAAAATCAGCCACTCTGTTATAGGGCATATTTAACTCTTCCTTTTACTAATAGCTGTAACCCAGCACCATCCAGCAGAAAAACAATCTACATATGCAATGTAATATTTCCTGGTAGTGGTATTAAAAATTAATTTATTGATTTCAACCTATCTTATTTTATCCAATATTGGGAATTTGAATTTCAACATGCAATCAATATTTAAAAGTATTAATGATTTTTTAAGCATTCTTTTATTCATAATGTCTTTCAACACAGTGTATATTTTATACTTACTGAGCTGATTTCGAGAGCTCAGTCGCCAACTGTGGCTAATGGCTGCCTTCATGGCCAGCCTGGCGTTCCCTCCACCCAGCCTCCCTTCCTGAGCCCTTCCTCACCACGCTCACAAATAGTCCCAGGAAACTCCAAATTCCTCTTGATTTTACAAGCCCCTCCCCAGTGTCTGTGCCTGGATCCCAGGCCTATTTCTGCTTAGTCAATTTCTTTTTTAAAGAGCCATTTTCCTTAGAAGCAAGTTGGACTGTGAATAACAATTTATTTTCTTCTCTTACAGCAGAAACCGTTATTATCATCTGCATCTCAATCCCACAGAGAGGGAAACTTGACCCCAAAGTTAAAGACATCGCAGATAACACGGTAAGACCATGGCAAATGCCAGGGGAGCCCGCAGGTCCTCTGGGGTTGCCTTTCAGCTCCAAAAGGTTGAAGGCGCGGGGCCCAGAGCTGAGGGCTGGCTGAGTTCTTTCCCTGATTTCCTCTCTGGGTCCATCATGAGGCAGTGTCGTGCTCCAAAGCCCCAGGCTCAGTTGGACCTTTGCTCTTTCCTCTCCCTACACTCTCTCTGGCGATGAACTCTTTACCTCAACCTTCATTCCCGTATCTCCAGCTGCCTACTAGACACTCTCAAAAGAGGTATGTAAACAGAATTCACAGGACCCCTGCTGCCCCGTGTACACACCCCAGCTCTTTGCTGGCCGTGGTCTCTGTCAGCCTAGAACCCAGGTCACCGTGGCCCTGCATCTCTTTCGTGCTCTGCAACCTACGGACCCCAATTTTATAAGTGTGACCATTTGAGACTTTTAAGTGGTAAGCTGAATGTTATGAGATAATTTTACTAACTTTCAAACACTATTAGAATACATGACAGAACTTGAGAGTCACAATATTCTAAACTCCCAATTTAACCAGATTTATAAAACTTTAAAATCGTTGGAGGTTTTCGCTTGTTAGGGTTATTAACGTAAGCCAGATCAGATATTTGACTTGCTTAGAAAGCAAATTGAGTGTATTAAGTTTATCGCTGCAGCTTAAAATGCTTAAAGGAAACTAATAATTAACATAAATGGCACTAACAGTTTAAGGGGAATTTAGTCCTTTCAACCCAAGCCAGTGGAAAATGACTCAAAGAGGTGGCGCAGTCGCAGTGCTTGGGAAGGCTGATGGGGGAGGCGCCCTTGAGGCCAGGAGTCTGAGGTTACTGTGGGCTGCACTAGGTAACAGAGGCAGGAGAATTTGCCTGAGGCCAGGTGTTGGAGACCAGCATGACTAACGTAGTGAAACTCTGTCTCTCCAAAAAAAAAAAAAAGGATTTAGGAAATTGGGCTTTTACATTTGTCATTCTAATAAACTAAATATTACACTAAAGCCCCCAGGGTTGTGAGACGTGAGGAGGTGACTCCTCAACACTTTAAGCGACCGTGAGTTGGCTGCTTTGTTACCGAGTTTGTCAAAGAAAACCACAGTCAGGTCATTTTCCAGTGGGAATGATGGCTTAGTGGTGCCACAGGAGGCAAGGAGAGGGGCCGACAGGGCAGGGAGGATGGGCGAAGCAGAGAAGGCCAGCCACCCATCAACCTTGAGGGAGGCTGACGCCCCTGAAAACAGAAGAGCCCTTTGCACACATGCGCCAGCTTGGTGCTGCTCTCAGCCCTTTTGAGGGCACCTTCTCATCTGCTCGAAAGTGCATTCATTATCCCCAATTGTTCAGACACGGCAGCTGACACTCCGTGAGGGCTGGTGACACGTTCAAGTTCCAGGCCTACGGGAGCAGAACCTCAGGTGGCCTCTGTGCCTCCTGGCTCCTGGTTCTCAGGTTGCCATCACCACATTCCACCGTCCAGAGAAATCAAACTGTCATGGAGAAAGAGAGGGGTCCTAGGAGCAGACCAGTCCAATCTGCAAGCACGTATGATGGGGCTGTCTTGAGGTAAGGCTGAAAAATACTTGCCATGGTTTTCATGCTTCTGTACGGTGTGACTATTGTCTCTCTCAGTGGACTCCATTTTAATGACACAGCACTGTCCCCAGCAGGAGACTGTCTGGTGAATGCAGGTGGGGCCAGCAGTATTTAAATCACATTCAACTCTGTAGGCACTCCAAGATGGAAGGAGAATTCCCTAATTAAAGTTTTGTTAGACAGCTGTCTTAACTGTTATTAATTTCATCAAAACAGGGCTTCCTTACAGTGCTTCAGGGACACCATCTTCACAATTAAAAATCCGCTTTTGAGGAAAATGGGGGGGGACACAGCACAAAAGAAAGGTTATTTCACAGATGCTTTAATAAAATAAGAGGCAGAAAAGAAAAGAAGGCAGCTAGTCCATGTCTATTTTTGTTTGTTTCGAACGCATTACAGTTAGGAAACAAAAGAGAAGATCGATATATCAGACCCATTATCAGTTGTCATTTTAGTCATCAGGCCATGTCTATCATGTCTCTTTGATAATAGCCAAACACAAAAATTGGGACAAGAATGAAGAATTGCTATAGTTCTAGAAAACCTAGTTATTCCTCTTCCTTAAAGCTAATTTTTGCCACTTATTTGAGCTATAAAAACAATAATGTTATATGTAGGGTTGTTAGATTTAGCAAACAAAATATGGGACACTCGGTGTCTTAGTCTGTTTTGTGTTGCTATAAAGGCAAACCTGAGACTGAGTACTTGAGACAGAAAAAAGAAGGTAGCTTTGGCTCATGATTCTGTTGGCTGAAAAGTTCAAGACTGGGCAGCTGTATTTGGTAGGGGCCCCAGGCTGCTTCATGATGGGAGGTGAAGAGGAGCTACAGCGTGCAGAGACTGGGAGTGAGTGAGAGTGGGAGGCATTAGGCTTTTCTTTCTTTTTTTTTTTTGAGATCTCCGTCACCCAGGCTGTAATGGCACAATCTCAGCCCACTGCAACCTCCACCTCCTGAATTTAAGCGATTCTCCTGTCAGCCTCCCAAGTGGCTGGAATTACAGGCATGCAGCACCACGCCCAGCTAATTTTCGTATTTTTAGTAGAGACGAGGGGTTTCACCATGTTGGCCAGTCTGGTCTCGAACACTTGACCTCAGGTGATCTGCCTGCCTCAGCCTCCCACAATGCCGGCGTTGCAGGGGTGAGCAGGTGCTAGGCTCTTTTAACAACCAGCTCTTATGGGAACTAAGGGTGAGAACTCACTCACTCACCACTCCACCCCACCAGGGCATTAATCTATCGTGAGGGATCCACCCCAAGACCCCAAACCTCCCATTAGCCCCATCTCCAACTTTGGAGGTCAAATTTCAACCTGAGGTTTGTCAGAGATAGAAATCTAAGCCATTACTCTCAGTTAAAATTTTTATATATTTCAAATATTGCGTGGGACATGATGCAATATTTAGGACATGACTTAGACTAAAAAATTATTAAGAAAATGTTCACTGTTTATATTAAATCCAAATTTAATTAGGTGTCCTGTATTTTACCTGGCAACCCTAGCTGTGTGGTCATTGTCATTACATACGCCTAACATGTATTTTTTGCAGTAGCATCTGTGAAATGTCCCCTCCCCTCATTTTCCTCAAAAGCAGATTTTTTTTTTTTTTTTTTGAGATGGAGTTTCACTCTTGTTGCCTAGGCTAGAGTACAGTGGTTCGAACTCAGCTCACCACAACCTCCGCCTTCTGAGTTCAAGTGATTCTCCTGCCTCAGTCTCCCAAGTAGCTGGGATTACAGGCATGTGCCACCAAGCCAGTCTAGTTTTTGCATTTTTAGTAGAGACGGGGTTTCTTCATGATGGTCAGGCTGATCTCACCCTACTGACCTCAGGTGATCTGCCCGCCTTAGCCTCCCAAAGTGCTGGGATTACAGGCGTGAGCCACTGTGCCGGCCAAAAGCAGATTTTTAATTGTGAAGATGGTGCCCCTGAAACACTGTAAGTAAGCCCTGTTTTGATGAAAATGAATAACGGTTTTCTTGGCCCAGTTAACATATGCAAATCCTTTAGGATTAAAAGAGATTGGGTTGTGGCCTCTCCTATGGGCAGTCATTGCTTCCCTTACCTACTGTTTTGTATTGAAAGGATCTGTTAGGCGTCTATCTCCAACATGCAGAAAACACCTACTGTGTGCCAGATGATGGGCTACGCTTGGTGCTATGCAGAATGGCGTATATGGTTCCTGCTCCCACTAAGCAGAGTTTGAAAGCAAGGAGGGATCATATTTTTTGAGCCTTGTGATATCAAAGCATAATACAAGCTTGCCACATAGTAGGTGTTTCAAAATGTCGTCAAACCAGCCAGAATCGGATGTATACAGAAAGAACAGCCCAGCCAGTTCTGAGCTTCCTTCTAATACGTGTGTTTTGTTGAGTGTTTTAAAGAAGCTAATGGGCAGGGCAAATTCCAGGTAAAATTAAGTGTGTCTCTTAGGCTCACGTCCACCCTTTCAGCTTTCACTTGTAGGGCCGCCAGGCCTTAGATACCCAGCATCGTCTTGGTTACACATGGGCTCCTGGCTCGCTATATTTCCTTTTTTCTTTTGCAAACAATGGCTAGAAATGGTTCCATTAAATACATTCGTTCCTTTTAGATGCAGCAGAAACTCATGTTACACTTTATTGCTTACAATTTATCCTGGCCAGGCACGGTGACTTACACCTTTGCCACTTTGGGAGGCCAAGGCAGGCCGACCACTTGAGGTCAGGAGTTTGAGACCAGCCTGGCCAACATGGTGAAACCCCATCTCTACTAAAAATACAGAAATTAGCAGGGCGTGGTGGCACGCACCTGTTATCCCAGTTACTCTGGAGACTAAGGCAGGAGAATTGCTTAAGCCCAGGAGGTGGAGGTTGCAGTGAGCTGAAATCATGCCACTGCACTCCAGCCTGGGTGACAGAGCAAGACTCCATCTCAAAAGTAGATAAAATAAAATAAAATCTCTCTTATGCCCCTTTATCTATAGTGTCAGCTTTTCTGACACAGAAGTTCAAATGTGAGGTTCTCCTCTCATATGCAGCCAGGAGCTCTTGCTATCTGGGACACATGTATGACACCACTACAATGAGAGATGCAGCCACTCAACCAGTGCAGAAGAAACATCTCGAATGGCAGATTTCTGCCAGAAGTGCCTGAAAGTCCTGATGATTTAAAGTTAATCCAGTTAATATAAACTGGTTAAAAGGATAAGCTCCTTAAAGAAGATTCATTGAAGAGGAAATTTTAATGCTGGCAATTTCTACAAGGCCTTATGGAGAAACACTCTGGGGAGGTGAGGAACTTATCAGCATCCTCAATTACAACTAATTTGTATTTTTCCTGGATGGACATGAGTGGATCAGTTTAAATATGTAATATTATATCAGATATGTAATAATATGTAACATCATCTTGGATCATGTATTCTAACCAATAAAATTCGGGAGTTCAATCCAGCAAATACAAAATAGTCCAGGAAATAAGGTTATTTCCTAACAACTATAGCCACTCAACCTCTAGGGTTTTCCCAGTATACGACCGAGGATCTCTGTCAGGAACGACAGGCGTGTGCCCTGGAGGAAAAGGACGCATGACTCTTCCCTGCAGAGTGTGAATCCACAAGGCAGGGTCCTACAGTGCCTAGTAGATTCCTTGGCCCAGAGAAAGAACCAGAAATTCTTGTTGAATGGGAGAAGAAGAAGGCCAGGAGAGAAGGAGAGGGATCAATAGAACCCGAGTCGCCTCATTGATGGTACTATCCAGCGACTTAGAAAGTTAGGAGCAGCAAACGGTATCGTCTGTGCCATCAAACCACAAATGAGATTCCTTTAGCCAAAAGGTGCAACGGCTGCATTAAGTCAGTTTCACCAAGAGCTCTGTTATTTCATTCAGTTATCTCTTCAGATGTTACACAGAACTGATTATTAGCTACAGGAGTGACTCATGCTGCTATGACTGAAGAAGTTAGCATAATAAGACTCTTCCCATTGTTCATAACTTTCTAAAATTTCAGTGTCTTTGGCCAGGGACAGTGGCTCACACCAGTAATCCCATCACTTTGGGAGGCCAAGGTGGGAGGATTGCTTGAGCCCAGGAATTCGAGACCAGCCCTGGCAACATAGCAAGACCCTGTCTCTACAAAATTGTTACAAATTAGCCAGGGGTGGTGACACAAATCTGTGGCCCCAGCTACTCAGAAGGCTGAGGAAGGAGGTGGCTTGAGCCCAGAAGTTTGATGCGGCTGTGAGCTCTCATCACACCGCTATCCTCCAGCGTGGGCAACAGAGTGAGACCCTGTCTCAAATAAATGAATAAAAAAGTAAACAAACAAACAAATAAATAAAAACATTTCAGGGTTTTGGTTAGAGTTTTCTCCCTTTTCCATGAGTCCAAAGGCAACTTTTGGGAGTTTGAGAAATAATTCTCACATTATTTTTAATTTAGTAAAAATTAAATCATCATTCTTTCCCTTTACAATAAAACACAACATAGAAATAAAATATAAAACCAAACATCTTCCCAGGGTGAGTCAAGAAGAATTTTGGGTTCAGGTTAGAAAATACTAATTATTCTCTTTTTTCTGAGTCTTTAAAAAATGACATGTTTTAATTACAATTATTGCTTTGACTTTTCCACAGGCATAATACATTCCACTTTAACAACCCAAAGCCCCAGTGCTAAATTATGTTTTCCTTCAAAGAGGATATAATTTCATATTCCACCAGCACAGCATTTTCAGGCTTGCCAATTAAGTCTGTAGAAGAAATTATCACCCTTCTAGTTCCAATCCCTCTTACCTAGCAGAAACCGCAGAATGAAATGGAAAGATGTGCATAAAGGTTAGGGAAGCATCCAGTAAAGTGAGTGAATGAACATGGATGCTAAATTTTGAGAGCGCCATGAATGCTCGCTGTGCTTCATATTAATAATCAGCACAGTGGCCTGGTGTGGTGGCTCACACCTGTAATCCCAGCACTTTGGGAGGCCGAGGCAGGCAGATCATGAGGTCAGGAGTTCGAGACCAGCCCGGCTAATATGGTGAAACCCCGTCTCTACTAAAAATACAAAAATTAGCCAGGTGTGGTGGCGTGCACCTGTAATCCCAGCCACTCAGGAGGCTGAGGCAGAAGAATCACTTGAACCAGGGAAGTGGAGGTTGCAGTGAGCTGACATCATGCCACTGCACTCCAGCCTGGGTGACAGAGTGAAACTCCATCTCAGAAAAAAAAAAAAAAAAAAAATCAGCACAGTGTTCCCTCACAGAGAGGAGATATGTCCTAACTTGGACTTTTGTGTCAATGACACTTGAAGTTTCATTTTGCCTTTTAATCTGTCAGCGCTGGCACCAAGCTTGCTGTTTTCTGTCTGACTCTATCAAACAATAAAAGTAACCCATCTGAAAAGTCAAACGACAGGAGTGGTTTTCAGGGAACTGGACGCCAGGCTGGCCTCCTTCCCAGGGAGGGAGATAACGCTAGCTAGCTGTTGTCGCGGTGAGGTTGGGCAGGAGCAGAGCGATCGCACTTCAGGATTCCCAACTGCATGGCTGGCCAGGCGAGCTAAAGAATGTCTAGGGTGACAGCGATAATGGAGGTGACTCTGGGTTGGAGCAAACCCTGAATTAAGTTGGTACATTCAAAGTTGCCATAGAAACCCTGTCTGAACGTCCTCGCTTCTGCAGAGTTGATTTTATGTTTAAATGTTAATAATGCCTTCTTATAGTCAACGATATACAAAGTAGACAGGAGATGAATATGGAAGAAAGAAAACGTACTCTACCATCTGAAATACCTAAGCCATTAAATCATTTTCCAATACTAAGTCACCCTTTGAAACTGGTTGACCAGAGAAGCAGTAGCGTGGGTTGCCATGACTGGGAGCTGTTTAGGAAAGTCTTTATGCCTTTACGTCAAATGCCGCTGCACTCTCAAAGGCACTGCTGTAATTCAGCGAACCCAGCTTGTACTTGAAGCCAAATGAAATGCAAAGTTGCCTTTCAATAGCGAACCTCACTGAGGAAATGCCAGTTAGCAATTGTGAGAAGTTTCAGCTACTGTATTTTCACAGATTGCATTTTTTTTCAGCTCAATGTCCGTGAGAAAACATTGAGAGGCTCTTTAAAAATGGTTACATTATCAATTAATCTATAGTATGCTTTAAATAAATATTTCTATTAAATGTAACAAAAACTGGCATTTGTGTTGCTTGCACCTAAATTATCATCATCATGGCAAAGCAGATGTGGAATGCAAGCCGAGGGGAACAATCGGCACTGTAATTTGCCCAGTAACATTGTTTTAGATCTAATTAGTGCTTATGCAGATCCTTTACAAAAATGTGAAAACTGCACCAGGATGTAATTGTTTAATGAATTTAGTGCAAAGCACATCTGCATAAATTCCATTTTAGCTGAAAAAACTAAGTTCAACTGCTATTTGCTCCAGAGCCAAAACATTGTGAATCGTGCCCACTGTGTTGTGGCCCTGCTCTGCTGGCTGGGGTATTTCAAATAAATACTACAAAGTTAAAGCCTCCAGCTGCAGACCAACCCATCTGTAGATGTTTGTTATATTTGGCAGTATTGTAGAATGATTGTGCCTTCCTGCTGGGGAAAAAAAGGAAGGAGAGAAAAACAAGGTTTTGTCAGCAAAAAAAAAAAGAGAGAAAAAAGTAAAAGTTTGAAATATTGGTTGACAAAAGTTTTGAATTTGAATCTAGTTTACCTAGCAGTGAGTTTTAAACACCTGTCCATGTGGAGTCTACCACGCAAACCAGAATAATGTCCTTTTTCCCAGTTCTCCCCAACATTCAATTTCTGTTAAAAATCATAGAAAATTGAATTGGACCTAAGTTTACTAAGATTGGAATTTCAGCATTTCCTTTAACTTTTCAGAGATTTTACTAGTCACTTTTCGTGGTCAGTGTTTGAATACAAAAATCCAGGACTTCTACAAAAACAGATGAGTTGATTACGGATATTTAGATGATTGTCTGGAAAGGGAACACTTCTCCATGTCTGTTTTTTTTTCTTCTTCTTTCTGTTTTGGCTTTGGTTTTTTGGTGCAGCACAAATACACTGCCAAATGAATAATGTTTGCTCTATTAAATGGCTCCTGTACAGGCAGGGGTGGGGTGAACAGAAGCGCTTGTGGAGGCGGTGGGGCCTGAGTTAGAAGAATCCTGTAAAATGATAAATGACAAATATCATTCTGCAGCATGCAGCTGAATGTTCCAATTTAGGCTGAAACAGATCTGAAAAGTATGCCATCGATGTTCTGATCAAACCAGAAATTGTTGTCCTGTTTCTGTTGGTTCTCCATTGTAAATCCATCTAGTCTCAGCCCATCTTAGGTTAAAGTTCCCTGGAAGCAGCATCTGTGGAGTCAGAGATGAGCTGCAGCACACTTACGGGGGATGTATTGGTGAGTCACACCTGTGACGGGGTGGAAAGAGACGTTGACATCTGGTGTAGCTGCAGCAGGGGCCTCAGCCAGCCACAGCGGGGGCTCTGGAGCTGGGATGTCCCTTCAGCATTGGGTGGAATTGAGACAAAGAGGTTGGTCTTTTCACCCCTGCATCCATCAGGCATTGGACATGAGCTGCCACTGGGGAGGGGCCCAGGCTTGGGTGCGGAGCTCCCTTTGGCTGAAGACATCTATGAGCTGACTGCAAACCCTACCAAAGGCTGGGGAAATGGTTCCTGGGTCCTGAGCAGGGATCTGGACTGTAAGTTACCACATCCATTCCCATATGCTTGAATCTACTTACTCCGTATTACTTATTTTACCCCATCTGAGAACCATGACTTCAGGATTCTCTTTTTCTCTTTTCCTGGAGAAACCTCAAAAGGCACGTTGGTGGGACGAACTACAGTCCCTGTAGCTATAGCTGGTCTTGACTCTGTACCTGCTGCCCATCCCCTCACGCCACCCCTGCCTATTCCATATTCCCCTCACCTTCAGCGAGCACCTCTGCAGATGCAGGTGGCTTACGGGGTGGGGTGATGCTGCGCCTCACACCTAGGGCCCGGTCACCTGTGCTTTCCGGCTGTGCATACTGCACTTGTCTGTTTTTCATTACAATTTGTCAGGGGGACCAATAGACACCAAAATGGATTACCTGGCTAGCAGCCATATCGTTTCCTGCCCCGTTCTATAAATAGCAGCCCTACCTCCTCCTGATGGTCAGTTCATTCTTCCCGCCAGGATGGAAACTCTTTTCCTTGCCCAGTGGTCTCTGGGCACAAGGGTCCTGGAGGACCTGGTGGCAGCTGGCAGCTATAGCTTAAAATTTCTTATTTTTTTTTTAGAAATTGGGGTCTTGCCCTGTGACCCAGACTGGAGTGCAGTGGTGCGATCGTGGCTCACTGCAGCCTCAAACTTCTGGACTCAAGGGATCCTCCCACCTCAGCCTCCAGAGTAACTGAGACTACAGGCACGCACCACCATGCCTGGCAGCTTAAAGTTGGTGGGGTGTGTGTGTGTGTTGTGAGGTGGAGTCTCACTCTGATGCCTGGGCTGGAGTGCAGTAGCGTGATCACAGCTCACTGCAATCTTTACCTCCTAGCTTCACGCAATCCTATGCCTCCTGAGTAGCTGTGATTACAGGTGTGTGCCACCACATCTGGCTAATTTTCCTATTTTTAGTACAGATAGGCTTTCATCATGGTCATGCTGATCTCGAACTCCTGACCTCAAATGATCCACCTTCCTCAGCCTCACAAAGTGCTGGGATTACAAGGCATGAGCCACTGTGCCTGGCCCCTGGCAGCCTAAAGTTTAATGAGACTCTTGCTCTGCTCCTTGGTTGAAGCATCCCTTCTCAGAAGCAAACCCTCTGACCCCACAGAACCCAGAGTAGAAGAGATGGGAGGCACAAATTCCCTAAGTGGGTCGCTGGGAGGGATGGTGAGTAGGACTACACCTCCTTTTGCATTTTGGTTCCCAGATGTGTGTATTCTACCTACTGAGGACACAGTACCATGTAATGGTCACCGACTTAGGGTCCTAGAGGATACGCAGAGCATCGTCTTCAAGCTGGTGCCTACACTGATCCTTTACAATCCTGTTCCATCTCTCCATCAGGCAGCAGCTCTGGGAGGTAGAACATGTGACAGGTGAGTAGAGCCCATGCGTGGTCTGACGTTCCTGCTGAATTTCCTTTGCTGTAAAATTGATTGCCTGGTCCCATGCAATGTTATGTGGGCTCCCATGTCAGTGGAGAAAACAATCTTGGGCCTTCAGATAGTAGCTTAGTCCCTGCAGGCAGGAAAACTAAACTTATACCTGGAATATGTATCAATCTAATCAAGAGAAATCATGTCCTCTTCTGGAGTGGAAAGGACGCAAGTAATCAACTCGTGCTAAGTGGCTGTTTGGTCTTTGCGGGGTGGTGCTCCTCTGGGGCTCAGCATTTGTCTCTGTGACTTGCAGTCTGGACATTCAGAAGTAGTGATGACTAAGTCAGCCTTAATGAGTGACAGCCAATGCTGCTGAGCCCAAACAGACCCTCCAGCCTTGAGGTAGCAGCTACCACGTTTCTGCACCAATTGTACCAGCTCTTACGCAGCCTGCGAGAGAGGCCAGCTGACATTGACTGATACTGATATTGCCCTACAGTAAACAATGTGCAGCAGAGAGCGTTTGACTGTAGGCTCTACACATTTTGTCACTGATTACATCTCCTAGAAGCCACGGGCCTGATGGAGAGATGAGACGGGCTTGTAAAGGAGCAGATTAGCAACCAGCTTGAAGGTGATACTCTGCATGCTTGGGACACTATCCTCTGGGACCCTAAGTCAGTGACCATTTTATGGTACTGTGTCCCCAGTAGGTACAACATGTGGGCCACCAGTTTTTTGTCTATTTAGTTGCTCGGTGCTTCTCCTGTAAAAGACGCTCTCTGGTAGGCATTAGAAGGTGACGCAAGGCCTCCTCCCAGTGTCCTAGCCACATGCCTCCCCCAGAGTCCTTGTCCCTGAAACTCCCATTCCTGCTCCTCCTTGGCCGCTGGCCTAGCCTTTTGCCATCACTCATGAATCTCTGTACAGGTCACTTTTTTCCCTCAAAAGTGCATGATCAAGCACAGTCCAAAGCTCCTCCTACCGGGAGGAGGATTTTCCCTTACCCCTGTCTTTCAAGGACACTCGTAGGAGGGACAGCATGCAGTCAGTGTCCACTTTTGACTTGCACCCACAAGCAAATCTGACTCTTCCCTAAACTAAGCTTGGCCTTTTTCTTTCTCCATCAGTTGACCCAGAAGAGGCCCTGCAGCCCTCATGGTCATGTAGGCGATCATCATAAATATGAACTGAGTGAGGGGGGCTGTGTGGCAGCGGTGGGTGACCTGAGGGTCTGGGCCACCTGCTTATGCAGCTCCCCAGTGCCCACCTGCCCTGCTGATGCTCGATTCTGGATGTGCTACTTCTATCTTATGACAGATCACTCCTAGGCCCACCTGACCTTATGACTTGCTGGGTTGACTAGAACCCAGATCATCAATGGGCAGTCTGGCCACAAGGTTACCTGATGTCCCATGTCCATTTCAACCAGGGGCCATTGGCACGCCAGGAGCTATTCTTTCAAATGGTATATCATTCTCTGCTGCAGATGGCATGGCCTTGCTCCAGAACCCTAGGGGTCTACATTGTGAATCTCCTATTGGGCTTGCCATAAACTCCACATGGCGTATTTTCCCACCCAGATACTTCTAATAACAGAGGGTCTGCTGATCATATGGTTCAAGCAGCAGGGCTGCCTAGACCTGACACAGAGCCCTTTCCTGCTCTGGGCCCCACTCAAAGCTGACAGCCTTCTACGCCACTTGGAAAATGTATCAAAGTAGTATTTCCGAGGAGGAAAATGCTGCCTTCAGAACCCAAAGAGGTTTACCAGGTGATATGCTTTCTTCTCAGTAAGGGGAAATATGAAATGCAGTCAACTGTCCTTTCCTAAATGTTCATAGATATGATGGACACCTGAGTCTCTGAGGGGGTTTCCTCACACCCTCTGAAGCACATATGTTAGCAGGTCGCTGATTACTCGCCACATCTTGTTAATGTGACCCTATTAACTTGATGTCATCAAATTAGTGGACCAGTGTCATGTTCTTCAAGTGTCCAGACAGTCCAAGTTCCCTTTGGACTAAATTATTGCAGGGAGAAGAGTTAATGTGTTTGGGGGAGATGGTAAATGTATACTGTCCTGCACTCCATGTGAATGTGATCTGCTTCAGGCACTCTATTCTGACAGGAATAGCAAAGAACACCTTTGCCAAACCCAGGCCACACACCACATACCTGAGGACGTGTTACTACTTTCTAGCAAAAACAGCTACAACAACAAAACCACATCTGTAATCACATCGGGAGTTGGAAGCATTACTCGGTTGAGTTTGAGGCTGCAGAGTTCACATCCTCCAGAATCTTTCTGGTCTTTGTAGGGCCCAGACTGGTGAATTAAACGGGGACTATGATTATAACCACGACTCGTGAACACTTTGTGGGTGGTACTAATCTCTGCCATTCTCCCTAGGATGCAATAGTGATTTCATTTTCATTTACTCTTTTGGCCAGAGTAGAGAGGCAGTTTCAGAGTTTTCTTTGTTTATTTGTTTGTTTGTTTGAGACAAGGTCTTGCTCTGTCACCCAGCCTGGAGTACAGTGGCATGATCATGGCTCACTGCAGCCTTGACCTCCTGGCTCAAGTGATTCTCCCACCTCAGCCTCCTGAGTAGCTGAGACTACAGATGCATGCCACCATGCCTGGCTAATTTTTGTGTGTGTGTGTGTTTTTTTTTTTGTAAAGGTGGTATTTCACTGTGTTGCCCATGGTCTCTAACTCCTGAACTCAAGCAATCCACCCACCTTGGTCTCCCAAAGTGCTGGAACTGCAGGCGTGAGCCACTGTGCCCGAAGTTTTCCTATTTGACCGTCTCTAGTACAACAGTCACCACTCCACAAACACACAAACCAATCAATCAATATGGGGTACTGCCAAAGACCACGTATATCCATTCCAATGATAAACTGAGACTAAGAAAATGACTATTTGGTGGGTTTGAGGACCCAGGAGACCACTGTGAGTCAGTCCAGGTCCAGGTCTTTATTAATCACTGATCCTCATATACCTGTTCTAGCAGGAGGAGCACGATGACGCTTCAGATCCTCAGGTTTTATTGTGAACACAGATCTTGTATTCAACAACCCTGGAAATGTCCAGGTATCCCCCTGCCCCTACCAGATGACTACCTCGGTAAAAGGCTATAGGTTCCTCTGGAGAAATATTGGACAAATCATCATCATATATACAGTTGCTATGATGATACAGGATCCTTCCTCCTAAGGACCCAGGTTCTCCTTCAGTTAATGGACTCCGGGTCTGAAAACTGGCCCACATGTAGAAACTAACAAGGGATCGTGGTGTTTTAATGGAACGACTGCCTTTGGCCTCCTGATCACTCATTCTTAATCTCTTTGGGGGTATAGATTGAGCAATACTCTGTCAGCTGCCATCTATCCTGCTCCTAGAAATACCAAGTTCTATTAACCATTATCATAGCCCTCTGCAGAGCAGCCCCTTCCCAACTCTATCCAAGATGCCCCTTATGATAATTGTATCCACCTTGATTCTGCTGGTTAAATATTGTTTTGGAGTCTTACCGTCCTCAGTGCTATCAGGAAGTCCAGTTCTGTAACAGCATCTCCCACCGTCAGTCCCTGCCTGCGGAGGACAGCCCAGAGTGAGTCTTTCTGCCATATCGGAAGCCCTTTATCAGTATATTCCATATTGCTTTGGAGGGGATGTCTCGGGATGCCTTAGCATACTGGACCCCTATATATTCATCGATGAGGATCTGGATCTTCATGGGATTTCTCTCTTACTTTCTGTAGCATCATCAGAGCCCTCCTATATAACATAGTCAGCTGGGAGACTTTCTGGATTTGCCTAGTATTCCCAGTCTAGCATGCCCACTTATCTGAGCCTTCCTATCCCTTCCTCCATCATCTTCCACCGAAGTTCTAGTAGTTCTGGTAGCTCATCACTCTTGCTATACTTCTGAGTGCCAACTTAACAGTGTATTCCCAGAGCACAATCTCCCAGATCCTTGCCAGGATATATAATTCCACAGCATGGGAGAGACTTCCCATATCAACAGATTCCCTTCTCTAACTTTATAATCCCTTTTCTATTGATCTGGCATTTTCTGGATCCAGCCCCATACATACGTTCCCAACTTTTGCTGTTGCGTATTTGCTAGTCCCTACAGATTCCTCAACACGCAGTTCCCTTCTTCCCTTCCCAGGCCCAACATTTCCCCAGCCAGGTTATGTTCTGACTTGGTCCTAGTGATTGATCTGACAGGGAGTGGATGTCGGGACGGATCCTGAGGTGGAGAGGGGCATGTGTTGCCTTGCAAGGTGGAGGCCTCCGCATCATTCTTGTGGAGGTGGGGCGGGGATGCTGACCTCTAACGGGGGGAATGGGCCACTTCTGCAGGCCCTAGGACTGAGGGGAATCCAGGTTTCCAGGGCTCACTCAAGAGTGATCAACCCAGATGTTCCCATTACAAGCCTCGGATTCCCACTTCCTCCCAATCAGGGCCATGACTAGGGCAGAGAAAACTTCACGGGACTGAGGATTCCATCTTCTCTGGAGCTCCGCTAACCTTGTAACTGAGTTCTAGGCATGGCCCTCAACTTCCGCATTCTTATTATTTGCCTCTGATTTCAGGAGATGGAGAACTCTTCATGGGCTGCCAAGGAGGTCCTCTAACTCTCACACTTTGCCTTAAATTGGTGATTATTCACTCATAGCCTTTCATTGTCTTTCTCCAACATATTGGTGTCACTCAGCAAGAGCTATCTGCTGTCACTATACTTTTGATTGCTATTCTCCCCCATACCCTAAACTCCTCAAGCACCTGAGAGCATGCCAATTCATCACTGGTGAAAACGTTAATAACTGCCCGCTAACTATGCCAGAGGATTGTGGATGATCTGATTCCCAAAGCCCATTTCAGGGCAGGCACACTTAGACCTGCCTGCTGGCCTAACTGTCCTACACCAGGTCATAGATCCTGAGACACACTTTCATGCAAGAAGGGCCTTAGGGAGCATTTGAGGAGCAATGCCTGGGAGAGACTGAGGGGAGAGCAGGGTTCTCGAGCCTCACCTTGGCCGTCAGGCACCTGCCAATTCCTCGCACCTCCCATCTCCTGAAATTGTCCTAACACCTTCATCTTGCACCCTTTGTAGAGACGATCCAGGCTCCTGTGATTCTAAAGTAGCTTCTAGATGAGGTGCAGATCAGATCACTTTGGCTCAAAACATTATCCTTTCAAATCAGAGAAGTACAGGCATCCCCACAGTTTCTCTCTGTGTGTCTCTCTCCTCTCTTCAGCCACACACAGACACACATGCACACATGAACTCATACTCACACATATACATGCATGAACGTGTACACAAGCACACCACACACACACACACACACACACACTCCTCCCAGAACAAGTTGATTAGCTATTATAAAATTCATGTCCACACCACTGTCTCTAGGGATTTCAGTGAGAGAAAGAGGCATAGAAGGCTCGGAAAGGATCATTAGATGGTGGTTGACTTGCTTGTCTTATTGTTGGCTTATTATCTACACCGACAGATAAAGAGAAGAAATAAGAGGTGTGGGGGCTGGGAGGAAGCAGTGATTTTACCCCAGGGGTTCTTGAGTTCATATTCCTTCACCCAATTCAGCTTACACCCTTCGCCAGGAAACAATGTGGTTTTCAGTCTCTTCCTCTATTTTTGTTTTGTTTTGCTTCTTGAACAAAGTCTCCTTCACATACTCCTTCTCAGGAGTGTAGGCAGGCTTCAAAACCTGTTGGATTTATTTTACCAGAGGACTCACCACTCTCTGACAACCACATTGTAGAATCTAGATCTTTAATTCACTCACTTTTTTTTTTTTTTTTTTTTGCCTTTTCTTGGTTTCAGGAGAGAAAGCAACTGTGGTTACTGTCAATGTTTATCCTCACTTGAAGATATAAAAGGTTTACCTATTTTATTTTTAAGGATTTTCTCCTGTCTTGCTTCTGAAAACAAGACTGTGAGACCCAGATTACTGATCATAATTATTTACAAAAAGTATTCCATAACCTATCAGAAACCACCTTACTAAGAGTAGAAAATCTAGCATCTTAATAACATATATCACCAGTTGGAGAGACTGGGACTGGCAGGACACAGCAGCATAATAGGGCCGGGGCATTGGAAAGATGTCGAGGGCACTGATGAAGGGTCTGTTATACAGACACTTGTCATCTGCATTTTTCTGATGAAAAGCAGGGGGAAAATGGCTTTCCTTAGCAGAGCTTCGTATGAGCCCTGAAAATAGAGCACAGACATGAGGGCACTGCAGATAAGTGCCTCCAAACTAACCCAAAGCAGGGATCTGAGCCAAGCAGCTTTCCTTATTCATTTTGAGAGATGGGAAGAGTTACAGTGAGTAGTCAAGCCATTAGGCAGCCAATGGAAAGAAAAGAGAAAAATCATACGCCCGCAGCTTAATATAGAATACCTAAGCATTAACCTTCAGAAGGACTCGCACAAGTTGGAAAAATGGACACCCAAAGAGGATGGGGTTTAGTAGAGACCGGAGTTCAACCTGGGGAAGCAGATATAAGCACAACCCTTCCAAGTAGGAAGGTCATTTGCTTTGCCGCGGCTTGCACAGCAATGGGGCCAGTTGCTCACCCTCTTCCTAGGGGCTGGAAGAGCCCAGTTAGTTCAGATGCCCCCGCCATGAGACTCAAGGGACATCCTGTTTCTGTCAGACCCTGGGGCTGTCTTATTCCCTTGTCAGTGATGGCTCAGGAGCAGATACGGCACCAGTTCTATCCCGTGGTCTCCAGGGGAGACCCCCTGGGGGCTTCTAGGAAAAGGACCTTCATACTTACAAAGGAACATAATGAAAAATGGTTTTTGCCTCTTGTTGAATGTTGTCATGTCTGCCTGTGTCCTGGTAAGTACAGTGGTTCTGTTACAGCCATGAGACCCAGTAGCTGAGGTCAGCCCACGTCAGGTGAGCAGAGCAGGTGAGGGGAAAGAACCTGCACTTCCAGGTTTGCTGTTCTGCTGGATCAGCCAACTCTGGACATGTCCTGCGAATCCTCTCTTTTAGGTGAGATAAGACTTTTTTGGAACCATACTTGTCTCGGCATGGTGGCTCACACCTGTAACCCCAGCACTTTCAGAGCCTAAGGATTGCTTGAGCCTAGGAGTTCAAGACCAGCCTGGGCAAGATAGCAAGAGCTCATCTCTACAAAGCTTTTAAAAAATTAAAAAATTAGCCAGATGTGGTGATGCACCCTGTAGTCCCAGCTACTCAAAAGGCTGAGGTGGTAGGGTTACTGGAGCCCAGGAGTTCAAAGCTACAGTGAACTGTGATCCTGCCACTGCACTCCAGCCTGGGTGACAGAGTGGGACCTTGTCTCAAAAACAAACAAACAAAAACCATCACTTTTTTCTTTTTGAGACAGAGTCTTGCCCTATCACCCAGGCTGGGGTACAATGGTGTGATCTTGGCTCACTGCAACCTCTGCCTCCCGGGTTCAAACAATTCTCCTGCCTCAGCCTCCCGAGTAGCTGGGACTACAGGCACGCGCTACCACACCGGGTTCATTTTTCTGTTTTTAGTAGAGATGGGGTTTCACTATGTTGGCCAGGATGGTCTTGAACTCCTGACCATCAAAGATCCACCTGCCTCAGCCTCCCAAAGTGCTGAGATTACAGGCGTGAGCCACCACGCCCAGCCTCACTTCTTTTTTTAGAATAGTTTTAGATATACAGAAAAATCAAGAAGATGTATAGTGAGTTCCCATATATCTCTCACCCAGAATCCCTTATTATTAATGTCTTGCATTAGTACGGTACATTTGTTACAATTAATGAACCAATATACTGGATATATTATGACTAACTAAAGCCCAGAGTGTATTCAGATATCCTTAGCTTTGCCTAACGTTCCATTCCGGGATCCCACTCAGGACACATTACATTTAGTTGTCATGGTTCCTTAGGTTCCTCTGGGCTGTGACAGTATCTCAGATTTACCTTGACAAGTTTGAAGAGTAATGGTGAAGATACCTCTCTATTGGGATTTGTCTGATGTTTCTCTCATGATTACACTGGGGTTATGGGGCTTGGGGGAGGGAGACCACAGAGGTAAAGTGCCATTTTCATCACATCATATCAAGGGTACATGCTTTCAATGCTTTCAACATGATTTATCACTGTTGATACTGACCTTGACCCCCTGCCAGGGGTAGTGCTTGTCAGGTATCTCCACTGTGAATTACTCTTCCCCGGCATCCCTTTCTACACTGTGTTCTTTAGAAAGAAGTCACTATAGGCAGCCCACCCTGAAGGAGTGGGAAGTGTGGTCCACCTCCTTGAGGGCAGAGTATTCGCATAAATTATTTGGAATTCTTCTGTAAGGATTTGTCTTTTCTCCCCCATTTATTAACCTATTTATGCCATCATTTATTTATATCAGTGAGGATTCGTGGATATTTATTTTATACTTTATGTGCAATCCAATACTACTTTCTTTTGTTGTTAAAATTGGTCCAAGTTTGGCTGTTGGGAGAGATATTAAGTTTTTTTTACAGCTTAATTCACTTAGGTTTTCTAGTTTTTGTAGCCAAAAAATCCCAATTGATACAACTTCCCCCAAAGAAGAGATTGCTAGACCATAAGTTTGCAATAAGTTAGCAGGGTAGTGCTCTAACATTTTTTAGCAAGGTATATACAAGCAAGAACACTGCACGAAAATCCTACATTTACCCTTCTTTCTGTACTGCTTGGCCCAATCTAATTAGAAAAAACAAACAGATCATCATACTCAGAAAACGAATACTGGTCTTTGATCTCCTACTAATAGGCTGAGTGGCCATAAATACGGTGATCAAATTAGTAAGACCGAAAACTGGGACACCATAGTCAACTACACTAGAAATGTTCAATCACCTGTGTAGTTATCATTGGTAACAAATCATTTTTGTTAAAAAAAATATAAAATCATAGGTAAAGTAAAACCATACACACAATTCAGTGAAACTCCATGTCAGCCACATCATACTTTAGTACCTGATGTCCAGATGTTTTCGGAGACCCTCCTATGTCTGATCACTGTGTATCATCAAGTCTCTGAGCCTTTCTGACAAGTCTTCAAATCTGTTAAAAAAAAAGATGGGGGGGAACAATATTCCACTACCAGAGCCACAGGGTTTATTTGTAAGATTAAAACTAAAATGATAACTGTAAAAATGTTTTAAAAACTTAAGTACTATCTAAATGCAAAGTGTCATTTAATACCATTAACTCCCGATTACACAAGCTTGTGGACTAACTGGGGTATGATATAACTGAGCACACGTCACTTCTTCAGTCCTGTTCACAGCACTGGACATCCCAGACACACCACGTTCCTTGTACAGGTTAAATCAAACAAAAATGAACGTTAAGAGCAGCTGAGAAGAAAAGGAGTCAGGAAATGACAGTTCTCTGTGTGTGTGTGTGAGTGTGTGGGGGTGTGTGTGTATGTGTGCCTGTGTGTGGAGTCTGGATGTGGATGTGTATATTTTTGTGCGTGGATGTGTGCATATCTCCCTGTGTTTCTGTGTGTGTGTGTCTGTGTATGGACACATGTATCTGTGTGTCTGTGTGTGCAAATGTATGTAGACGTGTCTGTGTCTGTGTGTTTCTATGTGTATATGTGTGTATCAGAATGTATGTTTCTGTGTGTGGATGTGTGTGTGCTAATATATGTGTGAATATGTCTCTGTGTGCATGTGAATGTATGTGTCTCTATGGATATGCGTGTGTCTATGTGAGTGTGAGTCTCTGTGTGGATGTGTATACATCTGTGTGTGTTTATGTGTGTGCACTGTGTGGGGGTAACATGGGATACACAGAACGAGCCTGTGTCTAGCCCCTCTCGGTGTTGACAATGGTGGCAGAGGTGTTGGATCAACAAGGTCAGAGGGAAAAGTTCCAAGTGATAGAGGGCCAAGTGGACAGACGGGCTGGAATTCAGCTGTTCTTTCTTTTCCAGCATTAAGGGCTGAGCCACCTCTTTCTTGATCTCCAACTGTCTCCTCAGTCTCTGTCCACAGGCCAGTGGCAAAGCACTGCCAAGGGACATTGGCCCCAGTTGACACTTTCCCAGGAAGAGCTCTGGTCCCAATGCCTAAAATAACAGTAGTGGAAGAGCAGGACTCTTTTCATTAGATACTTACCAGTTACTACCGTAACTCGCAAAACTCTGGGCCAAGTATAGGAGGTGAGGGCAAGAGTAAGAACTAGCATGGTCTAATCAAAATGTGATGGTGGTAACTTTAGTGAAAGCATGGAGAAATCACAAGTAAAAGACTTTCTAGTGGCTATGGGATAGGTACAGGCTTGGGGAAGGGGTAAGGTTGACAATTTTAAATAATTGACTATGTCTAAAACTGCAGCATTTCACACTGAAACCTAGATCTCTGGCTTCTCTTGGAAGTGTACCTTCTGGCAATTTTGGTGCTAATCATCTCATGGGGACTCTTGGCTGGTGCTGAATGGTGGTAATCCTCTACTTATTCTAGATCTCTGACTTCCAGAGTCCCCATCTACCCCTGTGTTTCCTTTCTATCGTTCCCAGCCTATTTACTCATTTAAAATATCTGTCTAACCTCAGCATTCTGAGCTTACAGTCTCTGTTCTAAGGGGGAGAGGAAAGAACATGAGGAGCAGTCAGAGGGAGAGGCATTACGATTTCAGGTTTAACCAAGGAAACTGGGCTCATGAAAGAAGAAGCTGAAAGGCTAAAGAAAGGAAAACAGTCCCTTAAAAGGTAAAATCTATTAGATGAATAACACAAGTTAGACATTGGGAAACAATCCTGACTAAAGATTTCTGAGAAAAAACTTTGGGGAAATCCAACAGCTATCTTTCTGTGGTATTGAAATATAACTACCATAAAAAATGAACCGGGTGTTCTTGATAATGAAGGACTTTGTAAAGCAGACATTTACAAGGGTTAATTCCACTCAGAATTCCAAGAAACTCTGGAATAATTCCCCCTAGTTTAGGATATTATAAAAAGTCTTTTAAAATTACCCCAAGACCATTTTCCTATACACAGTTCAGTAACAGATTCAAATCAATCCATTTGGTATATGCTTCCCATCTTTAAAAAAGTAACTGAATTTAAGTTCTAAGTATTAGAATTGTAAAGGAAAAAAATATAAAGAGGGAAATAAGCTTGTATGGAGGTGTCTAAGTAAAACAGCACCATTTGATTTAAAATATTCCATGTATGCCCCCAAAGCTCTTAATATTTGAGAATAAAATTACTGCAAATGAACCAGAGCCACATGTGGCCAGAGAGGCTGACAGTGAAATCAGCAAGAAACTGCTTATTCAGCCTCTTCAAACAAAAATGAATTGTTTTGATGAATGAGAATTCTTTAATGAATTACCATATGACATGCCAGCAATTTTTTCAATGTCAAGCAGAGAAAGTTTTTATTTGTCTTTTGTTCAGCCACAGCTACTTAAAAATAATAGAAGGTCATGGCCAGAGACAACACTTCCATTATGGCTCTTGAGAGAAAGGATGTGCCTACACTGAACCCAAAGGGAAGGGGATGAGGTGAATCTCCAGCTCTCAGCCTGGCCCTTGTTTTCCTATGTAGAGATAAGTGGTGGTGTTTTATGAATCCAGTGGATGACATTTGGATTTCAGCAGAATAATGTTCAGATTTATTTCTTTTTAGTTTTTAAAAATTTTTGTGGGTATATAGTAGGAATCACATCATGGAAAATGGGACGTCCATCCCCTCAAGTACTTATCCTTTGTGCTTTAAACAATCTGATTATACTCTTTTAGTTCTTTAAAAAATGTATGATTAAGTTATTATCATTATTATTATTATTATTATTATTATTGAGACAGAGTTGCTTTTTTTTTTCTTTTCTTAGGAAGACTTCACCCGGAGAGACAGAGTTTCACTCTTGTTGCCCAGGCAGCAGTGCAGCGGCTCAATCTTGGCTCACGGCAACCTCTGCCTCCCAGGTTCAAGTGATTCTCCTTCCTCAGCTTCCCAAGTAGCTGGGATTACAGGCGCCTGCTACCATGCCCAGCCAATTTTTGTTTGTTTGTATTTTTAGTAGAGACGGGGTTTCACCATGTTAGCCAGGCTCGTCTTGAACTCCTGACCCCAGGCGATCCACCCACCTTGGCCTCCCAAAGTGCTGATATGAGCCACCACGCCAGACCAAGTTATTATTGAATTATTATTATTATTGTATTATTATATATTTTATATATAATTATTATAACAACAGGGTTATTACTAGAACAACCCTGTTGTGCAATCAAAGAGTATGTCTTATTCATTCTATTTTTTAATGTACCCATTAACCATCCATATCTAGATTTCATACATTCTACACTGTCAGCACAAGTGTTGGGTTGCCACATTTGAAACTCTAAGCATATGGTCAAGGATAGCATGTGGAAAATTTGGGGGTGCTGCATGAGTGGGGGTGGCTAGGAAAGCCAGAGTAGGAAATGAGGACAGGAGGGCACCTGAGGGCCACAGTGAAGAGATGACTACTCTGCTATCACCACACTCACACTTCTGACACCAAAGGGAGAAGAGGTTATCCCACACCCACCAATTCTTCAATTGTGAACACCAACTGTGTGTTACAATTTAACTCAATTCTGACACCAGCTTCCTGGAGTTAACACAGACCTCTTAGGTTAAGGACTCAGTCCTACAATAAGACAAACTATTTGAATGCACACAGGGTGATTATAGTTGATAACTTAACCATACATTTAAAAATATATGTACCTGACAAATATATATATCCCCACTGTAGATGCCAATCATTAACCCCATCTGGTCTTGGCCTCCCAAATTTCTGACTGACTGACTATAAATCAGATGTTCCCCTGATTCCCCTCCTTGGGTTTGATAATTTGCTAGCAACGTTGACAGAACTCAGGGAAATATTTACTTATGTTTGTTAGTTTATTATAAAGGATAAAACTCAAGAATAGCCAAATGGGAGAGATGCGTTGGGCAAGGGATAGGAAAAGGGGGACAGAACCTCCATGCCCTCTCTGGGCACACTTTCTTCTCAGCACCTTCATGGGTTCACCAATCCAGAAGCTCTGAAAACCCCATTGTTTAGAGTTTTTATAGAGGTGCCATTACCTTCATTATGTAAGCATGATTGATTGACAAAATCTTTGGCCATTGTTGAGTAAGTCAATCTCCAGCTCCTTTCCTTTTCCTGGGAGGTAGGACTAAAAGCTTCAACCTCAAATCACATGGTTCTCCTTGAAAGGCCCTCAACCTTAGGGGTTTTCTAGATGTCACCTCATTAACATAAACTAAGGTGTGATTGAAAGGGACTTGTTATGAATAACAGAAGATGCTCCTCTCACATCTAACACAATGGAAATTCCAAGCGTTTTGGGAAATCTATGCCAGGAACTGGGGACAAAAACCAAATACATATATTTCTTATTATATCACAATATTATACACACCCAGGGTACAAATGGAAGAGCACCATCAGAACCAAAGGTCTGAAGCTAAGAGGGCAACATGCACCTGAGATGCCCAACCAGGAGCTTCCCAAGGACTCCGCTGAGCCAGGACTCAGCATGCAGGAACACACAGCACTGGCAGGCTTGCAAGGAGCACCCCTCTCAGGCCTAACCTTTGAAAGACATCAATCGTGGCCCCCTTTAGTGCTCAAGTGGACATATGTGGTTTTTCCTGCCCCGTATCTACCCATCTTCTCACTCTGGATCCACCAGGGTTTTGTGTGGCTAGCCTCACTTCTGGCCCAAGAAGTAGATGTGAGAGCTAGGCTGTTCCTGCAGAGCAACAGGTGCAGTGGCCACAGTGACATCTGGGTGGTCAAGCTATCCAGGCCAGGACAATTAGAACGAATGACACTCAATTCAAAGCCTTTTTGTTTTCGTTTTTGTTTTTTTGAGACAGAGTCTCACTCTGTCGCCAGGGCTGGAGTGCAGTGGTGCAACCTCGGCTCACTGCAACCTTGCCTCCTGGGTTCAAGTGATTCTCCTGCCTCAGTGTCCCAAGTAGCTGGGATTACAGGTGCCTGCCACTATGCCCAGCCAAGTTTTTGTATTTTTAGTAGAGACAGGGTTTCACCATGTTGGCCAAGCTGGTCTTGAACTTGTGGCCTCAAGAGATCCTCCTGCCTTGGCCTCTCAAGTAGCTGGGACAAGCATGCACCACCACACCTGGCTAATTTCTTTTTTATTTTGTAGAGATAGGGTCACAGTATGTTACCCAGGCTGGTTTCCAACTCCTGGCCTCAAGAGATCCTCCTGCCTTGACCTCCCAAAGTCCTGGGATTATAGGTGTAAGTCACCATGCCTGCCCCAATTCTAAGGCTTTTATTGGAACTATTGGGGAAAGGAAATTGTTTCTGTGGGCATCCTGAGAAGGTGAGAGTTGGTAAGGCCACAGATAACAACATCCACTTGCCACCATGAACTAAGTTCTGCTTCCCCAGAACTAAGCTGACCCAGGGGAAATATGTTTCTTAGGAGACCACTTGAGCTCCACACCCCACCAGACCAGATATCGACCCTCCCCTCTCTCAACTCTGCATTCCCATCCTTGCTCCACTCATTTGAGTTGGGGTTTCATTCACCTGCAACTAAGAATCCTGATACTTATCTTAAAGCTGTGGAGTTCTAGGCACGAGTCAAGAAACAGTGCTAGAGGAAAAGAGGGAAAGGAACAGTGAGTTTGAGAGAAAGATGAGAGCACACGTCTTGGGTGCCACACTACCGTCTTGGTGGTGTTGCTTAGAATGAGAGCCATGTGCCCTAAAACCAGATGTGAGGGAGCCAACGTTGTCATCCTGCTGTGAAACTTCAAGAATGAGATGTATATTTGCACCAAGGCAGAAATCCACTCCCTTGCATCAGCCAGGGACCTATGGGAAGAGCCAGTGTCCCTGAGAGCAAAGCTTTGACTCGTCCTTAAGTATTTGTACAAGTTCTTGGTCGGCATCTGTGGCACACCTTGTCAAAGAGATGTGCAATGGGTCCACCCCAGCGCTTCTCAAAAGAAGGCAATTTTGGTCCCCAGGGGACATCTGGTGATGTCTGCAGACATGTTTGGTTGTCACAATTGGAAGAGGGGTGCTACTGGCATCTGGTGGCTAGAGGCCAGGGCTGCTACTACACATCCTACGATGCATGGAACAGTCCCTCTTCCCCTCAAACCCAAGAAAGAATTGACAGATCCAAAATGTCAACAGTGGTGCTGTTGAATGTGCTAATTCAAAAATACACCTGCAGGGAGGTGAGCAGGCTCATCCAGTGATGGGGTGATGCTCCAACACTGAGACATGAAAGATGGCCAGGGAACCAGATGTCTCCTGAGTGCTGTTAGGAGGTCTTGCCTGCACATGCATTTTTCCCAGCGAATGACGAACTCTCATTCAGTGTGCTTCGTCTCCAAATCCTCACAGTCAATCGTTTGCTCATTCAAAGAATATTTGTTGTATGTCTATGTCGTGTCAGATGCTAGAAATCCAGCCATAAACACTGCTTGGCTCATAGCCCAAAATCTATAAAATTTTGTTGAGTGATTTTCCCATTACATTTAAGAATTTTTGCTGGGTACGAATATATGATGGGTAAGATGCCATCGGGTAAATACTGCATTTCATTCTGTGGCAACACAGATGTTTATGATGTGAGAGATGTAGGTGAATGCTACTGATTCAGTGAGAGCTAACAAACAAACAAACAGAACTGGGAATCGCTATTTTAAGAATCCAGGGAAGTACCTTAAATTGATGTGTGAGCAGGTGCCAGGAGTGAGGCCAGGACCGCTGAACCCACTGCCATTTTTTGACCCCTTAACCTCACAGATATGATTTGACTGTGTCCCCTCCCAAATCTCATCTTGAATTCCCATGTATTGTGGGAGGGACCCGATGGGAGGTAACTGAATCATGGGGCAAGTCTTTCCTGTGCTGTTCTCATGACAGTGAATAAGTCTCACAAGATCTGACAGTTTAATAAAGAGGAGTTCCCCTGCACCAGCTCTCTTTCCCTGCCGCCATCCATGTAAGATGTGACTTGCCCCTCCTTGCCCTCGGCCATGATTGTGAGGCTTCCTCAGCCACATGGAACTATGAGTTCTCCATTAAACCTCTTTTCTTTGTAAATTGTCCAGTCTCAGGTATGTCTTTATCAGCCGCATGAAAACGGACTAATACAGTCACCCTCACCCTTCCACTCCACCCCAGAAAACATAGCCCTGGGCAGCTTAAAATATGACCTCCTGTGTGGCAGCTACAGACCCTGTCACAACCTCCATGATGTTTAGGGCCATAATGTGTAAACAGAGGAGGGTAGCATTCAAGGAACAGGTCAGAACAAACCGTAATGATAGGACATGCTAGCTTGGTATAGTGAGGTAGAGTGACTCCAAGCCACTTGGAAAGACATCTGATTAACCCTCAATATCTATTTTCCCTTTAATAACCAAACTTCCCAAATTTAGTGAGGTAATGGTGACCCAGCTAAGGGGTTTATTTCCCCTGCCTTCCTGGCAACAGATGTGCCATATGAGCAGCTTGCAACCAATGGGCTGTGAGTGAAAGAGACACCTGCCACTTCTGGATGACACTGGTCCGAGAAAGCTGCTCACTGCGCTTTCTTCTCCCCTTGTCTGGGCTGGATCCCTGATGTGGTGCTTTTGAGCCAGTTTTATTGGATAGGGACAGCAGCTCAAGGGATGGCAGGTGACAACCGAGAAGGAGGCTGGGCCTCTGCGAGAACCTTGTAGAGCAGGGCCAGCGTGCCACCCTGGATTCCCCACCACCTCAGACTGTCATATAAATGAGAAGGAAATCTACTATCTGGTCTAACCCTCTGCTTTCCATCTCTGTTAAAACAGCCACAACAAATATACTAACTAATTTAAAAGCTTAATCTGTAACTGAAAGTGCACTCAAATCCCAGGTGACCCACCCTATTTCTGGCCTTTATACAGAGTGGGCTCACTTAGTATTATAGAAGGCAGCAATGGTTTCCAAATAATGGTCTGTGCTAGGATAGACCCCTGATCCCAGGATCATCGACTGGCCAGCCACATCAGAATCAGCAAGCCAAGGAGCTTCCTAGGAAATGGATTCTGGCTGGATGCAGTGGGCCTGGAGTCCCAGCACTTTGGGAGGCTGAGGCAGGAGGATCACTTGAACCCAGGAGATGAAGAGCAGCCTGGGCAACACAGTAAGATGCTATTTCTAGAAAAAAATAATTAGCCAGACATGGTTGTGTAGTCCTGGAGTCTAGCTACAGGGGTGGCTGAGGCAGGAGGATCATTTCAGCCCAGGAGGTCAAGGCTGCAGTGAGCTGTGATCACACCACTGCACTCCAGCCTGGGTGACAGAGATAGATCCTCTCTTAAAAATCATTTTTAATGGATTCTTTGGCCTCCTCAACTCTGGAGTTTCTTATTCAGCAACCCATTGAAGGGCTCTAACACCTATCATTTTATCCAGATAATTCTGATGTGCAGCTCCTGGACCATAACACTCATCCCAGGCATTTGCTAATTCCTTGCTCTCAGCTCTCTGTGGTTCAGGTCACCCTTTGACAGCTGCATCTTCTCCTGTCTGGGGGTCCATTTGGAGTCTTCTCTCCAGCTTACCCTACCTTACCTTTGGCTCCCTACCTGCTTCTCACCAAGCGCACACCTTTCCAGGCATGGCATCACCAACAGCTTCAAATCAGGAGGCCTCCCACCACCAGCCAAGGTCTGGAGGAGCTACTGCCGAAGCAGCTCACTGTTCTCCATGGCGCCAGCCTCCGTGCCGGAAGAGGACTCAGGCAGGTGGGAAATGTGACAAGAAAACCTCAGCCTGGACTACCCTGCAACGGTGAGGGAAAACTATGCTGGCCTATTCGGTAATACCTGGAGAGAGCCAGGGCTGCTAGAGTCCCTGTGACATGAAAACCACAGGAGGTGTTCCTATGTTGCAGACAAAGATTGCAGGCACAAGCCCATCCCCGGTGGTCAGTCCTCCAGCTCAGCTCCTCAACTCATGTAAACACAGAGAACCCCTTGCAGTCTTCCAGGAAATAATCTGCCACTCATGGATAGCTGAGCCCTGGAGAGTTATTGGCTACTTCCTTGAATTACTCCAGAGTACTTATTGGAGATGTCCTAGTAAAGATCCCCAAGGAACCTCTCTAAGTCACCCATTCCCCATTTCCTATGAATTACCTGCAGGGCTTGTGACAACACAGATTGCTGGACCCCACCCCAGAGTTTCATCTTCAGTGGCTGCTACAGACCAAATGCTTGTTGCATTCCTGACCCTCCGTGTGATGCTGTTAGGAGGTGGAGATTTTGGGTGGTGATTACCAAAGCTCTGTCTTCACGAATGGGATTAGTGCCCTTATAAAAGGATTCTGGAGAGCTCCCTTGCCTGTCCTGCCTTGCGAGGACACAGCAACAAGGCACCATGTATGAACCAGGAAGTGGGCCCTCCCCACACACTGGATCTGCAATGTCTGCTCTTGGACTTCCCAGGCTCCAGAACCGTGAGAAATAAATGTCTTGTTTGTAAGCCACCCAGTCTATGTGCTCTATTATGGCAGCCCAAACAGGCTAAAACAGAAGTTCTGGGGCAGGACCTAAGAATTTGGATGGCTAACAAGTTTCAGGTGATGTGGAGGCCACAGCAGGAACTTCTTGATGTGGCTCATGGGCTTCAGGAAGATTTATTTCTCTGCAAGTGAAAAAAAGATCAAAAGGGTGGAAAGGGAACTGGGAATAAGAGGCAACACAACATCATGGACAGTGGAATCTGGCAGAACTCTTGGATCTGGTTCTGTCCTGCGCTGGCTGTGCACCCAGTGCCTTTGACCCTTTGAATTTTTTTTCTGTAAAACTGGGGATACAATATTAGTTAATAAGGTTGTTGCAACAATGAAGTGAATAGTGCCCATGAAGCTCCTGCAGCGCCTGACTCAGGTATGCAGTACATGGCCAGGAAATGGTATTTCAAGCCACTGCCCCAGTATCCCACAATTGTGCCCTATTAAGTTTGGTGATGACATTGTTTTAAAAAAAAAATCTCAGGGGTCACTAGACCCAAAATGTGGATCAACTCTTTTATTATGAGTCCTAGAGTGAGGGAAAGCCCTTAACCTCTTAACTTACACTGCACATTCTGTGAGGATTTTCCACTTTATCTAAATAGTTCTGTGTGATCAACTCACCCACTAGACGGAGGGAATTAATTTCATTTTCTTTGAAGTTACACATGAAAGAGGGATGTTTTCCAGGAAGACATCCTTATAACTTTGGTAATTTACATCAGCAGCTCCCTCCAGTAGGGAGTTTTCATTGTCTTTTCCACTGAAAATGAGAGGAGGAGACGTGGTCAAAGTCTGTAAAGTCCTAGCATGTGCTCCCCAAGAGCTTCGAGAGCCTGCCAGCCCTCCCTTCTAGAACAGTAAAGCAAGGAGCTCAGTGGCCTCCCTCTGCTGAGATCCCAGCCTCTGTACATGGAACCTCCTGAAAAATCAATCATGCCTTTTCCTGTTTTTCAAGAGTTGGTTATATAATTTGTGAACTACCCAGATGTTTTGCTTCTACCTTCTCTTTTCTTGGGAGCCATTTCTTTCTCACCTCTTCAACATCCTGGTAGAGGCTGGGCACAGTGGCTCATGCCTGTAGTCCCAGCACTTTGGGAAGCTGAGGCAGGTGGATGCTTGAGCCCAGGAGTTTGACACCAGCCTGAGCAACATGGCAAAACCCCGTCTCTACAAAAAATAAATAAATGAGCCAGGCATAGTGGTACCTACCTGTAGTCCCAGTTACTCAGGAGACTGAGGTGGGAGGATCACCTGAGCCAGGGAAGTTGAGCCATGGAAACGCCACTGCACTCCAGTCTGAGCAAAAAGATGGCATCCGGCCTGTAGCTACAGGGAGCTGAGGGCAGAGAATGAAAGAAGGCACTCCCGCTGTAGCCTAGTGCAGCACAATGCATTATCTGGAGATTTTAGGCAGTGAGACCCTGCCTAAAAAAAAATACAAACAAACAACACAATAATAACAAATAAATAAAACACTAGTAGGGTTTTTTTTTTTTTTTTTACACAGTTGGCTCAATAAATATCACCGGCTGAGTCATGTCTTTGGCCAGCCTTTTTGACATTTTTGTGTTCATAAGCTCCAGAGGAGTCAGAAAAAAACTAAGGGAAAGGACAGTCAAAACAGGTGGCCCTGATAGATGTGTGGAGGAGGCTCTGTGGGGCTGGGTGGCGGGAAGGACTTGTGAACCGCAGAAGGACTGACAGTAGTGACTCAGCAGCCATCCTGAAGGACTGCCAAGACTAACCCGCCCAGGTCCTTCCCTGCCTGCTGCTGCTGGGGTAGGACTTTCAGATCCCCTCACGATTATTCAACAATGGCCTTCCCATAGTGTTCACCAACCTTGTTTAGAAAACATTCTTCTCCTACAAAAGGCAGCAGAGTGGGAGGGTGGGAGGGGGTGAGAGCTGAAAAACTTCATTTGGGTTCAACACTCACTATTCCGGTGATGGGAGCACTAAAAGCACAGGGGTCACTGCTACACTACATGGGCACGTAACAAGTCTGCACTTGTACCCCCTAAATATAGAAAAATAAGATTTTTTTGGGATAGAGTCTCCCTCTGTCGCCCAGGCTGGAGTGCAGTGGTACAATCTCAGCTCACTGCAACCTCTGCCTCCCGGGTTCAAGTGATTCTCCTGCCTCAGCCTCCTGAGTAGCTGGGATTACAGGTGCATGCCACCATGCCTGGCTGATTTTTGTATTTTAGTGGAGATGGGGTTTTACCATGTTGGTCAGGCTGATCTCGAACTCCTGACCTCGTGATCCACATGCCTCAGCCTCCCAAAGTGCTGGCATTACAGGTATGAGCCACCATGCCTGGCCTAAAAATATTTCTTTTTTTAAAGCAAACTTTTTTTTCCTAGAGCAGGGCTCTGAGCAATGAGTCAATGGTCCGTGGAGGTAACGAACGTGGCCCACTAGGAGCCCATGCAGATAGCCGATGTTGTCTATTATTGCGAGAGCAGAGCAGAAATAACGAGAGGAAAGGGCTGGACTGTGAGCACCCCGATTCATACATGAGCTGTCTTCTTTCAGGGTTTCCTCTTGCAATGAACAGCACCATGATCCAGGAGAAATTTCCGGCACCTCCGTCTCTCTCAATCCCTCCCTTCTTCCGTATTCAATCCAGCATTATCTCCCACCCATTCAAGTCTGCCACTTCAGTGTCTCTCGTATCAGTCTGTTTTCCACACCTTCGCACCACCCCAGTCCCTGCCATCACCTCTCACGGGGAAACTGTGGCAGCCTCCCAGCTGGCCTGCCTGTGGCCATGCCAGTCCCTTCCACTGCTGCAGAGCGGCCTTTCCACATGCCAGCTGATTGTGTTACATCTCTTCTTAGATGCATTCAGTGACTTCCATTTGCTTTTAGGATAAAGATGGAACCTCACGTGACCTTGCACAGTCTCGCCATTGACACAGTGCCTGGTGTGTAGGGAACCCCTTAATACATGTTGAGTAATGAATACACCACATCCAGCTATTGCATAAATGAATAAATTAACGAGTGGGTAGATGGATGAGGATGCCTTAGGACTTCCCCTTGGGACTTTGCAAAATCTCTCTAGCCGCCAGCTGAGTCTGGAAGGAGTCTTCATGCCATGACAACAGACACAGGCTCTAATTAAAAGAAGCCCTACCGTGGCCCCGTGTTGTGGATCCCAGTTCACAAATCACTCTCCTCACACATCCCACACCTGATCCTGAGATTCCTTTTAATATAACCCCTCCGTCAGTGATTGTGTCACCTCATGCGTTTATCTGGATGCATAATCTTGTTTCTCAGGCCTTAGGACCTGGCTGTCTTCTGAATATGCTTTCATTACCTATCACGGCTCCCGGGTGCCTCCAATGTTACTCATCCCTTGGGCCCCTCCTTTCTTCTTTTCCCACATGGGCAGCCCCTACCTAGCTCATCCTAGGTGCAAGGGAAAGACTCACACATAGCCAAGGCCCTGAACTTTTCAGATGTCTGGGCCTCTAACCCCAGAGACATTAGTTCAGTGTCTCTTGGAAGGATTCCAGAATCTGCATTTTAACTAGCTCTCCAGATACAGGTATTGATCGACTTACCACCTATGCACTTTGACCATTCGACTTGACAACCACAATCGCTAGCCACGACTGCTCCGCGTCTGGCAGTGCGAACGTTGCCCAGCTGGGTGTACGACAGTGTGGACCAGCTTCCGGCAGCACTACCATCTCCGCGTGCATATAGCCTACTCAACTTATGACCAAATCGTGTTACGACCGGTCTGTCGGAACCAGTCGTGGTCGTAAGTCGAGCACTAGCTGTAATGTATTGTACTGCATCTAGGCCATTGCACCTACCCCAGGTATTTGCCTACGAGTGCCTTATGCTAATTCTCTGCTCTCATCTCCTCATACCTGAAGGCTGGATGCCATCTTCTTCTATACCAAAGTCTGAAGAGGATGGCCTAAAGAAATAGCTATCCCTAGGCTGGGTGTGGTGGCTTATACCTGTAATCCCAGCACTTAGGGAGGCCGGGGTGGGTGGATCACCTGAGGTTGGGAGTTCGAGACCAGCCTAACATGGAGAAACCCCATCTCTACTAAAAATAACAAAATTAGTCAGGTGTGGTGGTACATGCCTGTAATCCCAGCTATTCGGAAGGCTGAGGCAGGAGAATCACTTGAACTCGGGAAGCAGAAGTTGCGGTGAGCTGAGATTGCGCCATTGCACTGCAGCCTGGGCAACAAGAGTGAAACTCCATCTCAAAAAAAAAAAAATAGCAATCTCTTCAATACAGTGTTTCTAGAACCATAAAGTACTACTGAACTAGTTTCATGGATAACATAGTCCAAATTCTGTTTAAGACCAGAGTGTTAATAGAATAAGAAACAATGGGACTCTTTCTTCAGACTATATGCTCATTCTCATGAAACATGATCAGCTTATACTTGACAATTCTGAGTTTCCCTCACATCTTAGAAGAATAGCTTATGAAGACATTAGCGTAGACCCTGTCACAGTATAGATGCTCAATAAATATTCTTTGAAGAAATGATTTAAATTTTTTCTCCTCCAGCAAAAAACACCCTCTTCAATAGTTATATTAATGGGTTGCCTTTGAAATCAGGGCTGACAATTGTACGGATATCCTCATCAGCACTTTTCCATTTTCTATATTTGGAAGTTGAAGGTCAAACACCAAGCAACCAAATCCTATCTGGCTGAAAGCAGAGTCACTGGCTGGGCTCAGTGTCTTGGCTTCTGATAAGATGAAATATTAATCAGACCATTGATCGTGTTTTGAAACTCTCTTTCTATCTATAAAAGCTATTCAAGTCATTTAAGATGCCATGGCTTTCACATTTTACTCTGAAGGCCCTACCAATCAAATGTTGGAATAGCTTTGGTTTAAGTCAAAGGACTATTTCTTTCACATTTGGGAAGACAAATGATAATATATTAGGACTGGAAAATAGCAAAGTAGCTACGTATATAACCCAAGGTGGGTTATATAGAACGGAATCCAAGGATCAGCATCCAAGGATGTCGACTCCCTCCATGGAGCCTAAACCTAGAGACGCTACAGAAGAGGTGGGAGGCTGAGTCTGGAGGACCACAGACCCAAGCTCAGCAACTAACATGGTACAGTATGGTCTGGAGTGGAAGGCAGCCAGAGCCACTGGATTCCTTCTCTCCTATTTTTCCCTTTCCCTCTGCTGTATCTGCCCGGGGAGATCCCCTAGTACAGGAATGCTAGTCCAGAGCCCAGGAAACATGGGGCTGGAGAGGCAACATGAGGGCAACATCAGCACCTTCTGGAATAGGAAGCATGGCAGAGGCAGGCAGGCTGGCAGGAGTCTGAGCATCTTCTCCCTGCCATCCACCTACAACCGCTTTTCCTGAGACAGAAGGCCTGGGCAATTCCCTGGAGGGGTGGATGATGCAGAAAGTAGGGAAAATAGAAAATAGTGGAACAAGAATGCAGTCAGGATCTGTTCAGCCATAGAGGCAGCCCTACTCCCCAGACCTAAAGTAGCCTGAAGAGCACAAGTAAGGCTTTCTCCTGTCTTCCACTAAAGGCAAACACTGGAGCCAATGCAGTTCAGAGTCCCAACAGAACAAAAGATGAGTTCACGGAGAAAAACAACAAAACCACTGCAAAAGTAATGAGAAAGACAGAATAAGAATTTTAAATGAGCACAATTAATAGTCTCCAATATGAATGGGAGGATATTGGATACGTGCAAGAGGTACAAGTGACTATGAAGATAAAACTATTACAAATATTGTATACAGAGGCCAGGCGTAGTGACTCACGCCAGTAATCTCAACACTTCGAGAGGCTGAGCCAGGCAGATCACAAGGTCAAAAGATCGAGACCATCCTGGCCAACATGGCGAATCCTCGTCTCTACTAAAAATACAAAAATTAGCTGGCTGTGGTGGAATGCACCTGTAGTCCCAGCTACTCAAGAGGCTGAGGCAGGAGAACTGTCAGAACCCAGGAGGCAGAAGTTGCAGTAAGCCAAAATCACTCCACTGCCCTCCAGTCGGACAACAGAGCAAGACTCCAAACCAAAAATGAAAAAGAAAAGAAAAGAAATATTGTACACAGAAATGTATAATTTTCCAAGTAAAGGACTCGCTAGTAGATTAAATATCAGAACAGGTACAGATGCAGAAGGATGTAGGGAGCTGGAACATCAAGTCAGAGAACTCCCAAAGAAAGCATCAGGAAAGAAAACAACGTGAGAAAAGCAAAGCAGTATGGAAAACAGAAGTAAAGTTGTCACTCTCCGCATAATAAGAGTCCTCAAAGGAGAGAAAAAAAGTAAACAGGGAGAAAAATACTTGAAAAAATAATGTTTCAGAATCAGACAAAGGTCAAATGCTTCAAATGAAAAGGTCTCATCCAGTGTTAAACAAGATCAAAAAGGGTGGAGGGAACAAAACTAGATGCTACACAGTGAAATGTGAGACTATCAATGCTAAAGAGGACATGCTAAAGGCTTCCAGAGGAAAGAAACAGTTCACCTTAAAAGGGGCAAGAACCAGATTGCTATGAGGATTCTTGATAGCTGTGGAGGAACGTCTTCAAAACAGTGAAGATAAGGAACTTCGAACCTAAACATTTACATTCAGCCAATCTTTTGCAAAAATGTGAGTGCAAAATGAAGATGTTTTTAATCATACTGAGTCTAAGGGAAATTTATGCCACAGTTTTATGCCCCTTTGAAAGAATTTTTGGGGAAATTAAACCAGAAAGAAGCAACAATAGGAAATAAAAAGAAATAAAGTATGGATATATGACATGACATGACGCAATCTTGAAAAGACTATGCTAAGTTCAAGAAACTAGTCATAAAAGGCCACATAGTATATGACTCCATTTATATGAAATGTCCAGAACAGACAAATGCATAGAGACAAAAAGTAGATTAGTGATTGTCAGGGGCCGAGGGGAGTGGGTGGGTAGTAACTACCGATAGGTATGGGGTTTCTGCTGTGGGTGGTGAAATGTTTTGGGATTAGATAGCGGTGACAGTTTCACAACTGTGAATATGCTGAGAACCACTGAACTGTATACTTTAAAAACAATTTTTAAATAAACAGAGAAAAAAATATTTGGAAAGTCCATTTAAAAACAGAAATAAGCTGGGTACGGCGATTCACGCCTATAATCCCAGCAACTTGGGAGGTTGAGGCGGGAGGATCACTTGAGCCCAGGAGTTGAAGGCTGCAATGAGCTGTGATCATGCCACTACACTCCAGTCTGGTCGACAGAGCCAGACCTTATTTCTTAAAACCAAAAACTAAACAGATGAAATTACTGCAAATTTGAATTTGCCACAGTACCAAAAAAACAAAAAAAGCATGAGCAATGATTCTCCCTTCCGCTTCCCCATCCACCAAAAATATCTAGACCAGTCTTACAGCCCCAGAGAATAAGTAACGTGCTAGGAAGGAGAGTGAAGGAAGATGAGACCAAAAATCATACCATCTTAGTCTATTTTCTGTTGCTTTTAACAGAATACCTGAAACTGGGTAATTTATAAAGAAAAGGAATTTATTTCCTACCCTTCTGGAGGCTGAGAAGTCCAAGGTTAAAGGGGCCACATCTGGCAAGGCCCTTCTTGCTAGTGGGAACTCTTATTTATAAGAGTCTTGAGGCAGTGCAGAGCATCACATGGCAACGGGGCTGAGTGTGCCACCGTGTTACCTCAGGTCTCTCTTCCTGTTAAAAAGCCCCCAGCTCCACGCCAGTGATAACCCATTAATCCATGAATGGGTCAATCCATTCACAGAGCCAGAGCCCTCATGATCCAGGCACCTCTTAAAGGCACCACCTCTCAGTTCTGCTACATTAAGGATTAAGTTTCAGCGTGAGTTTTACAGGAGATAGTCCAACCATGGTACATCTTAAGAGTCTTTTCTGGCCAGTCGCGGCGGCTCACGCCTGTAACCCCAGCACTTTGGGAGGCTGAGGTGGGAGGACCACGCAGTCAAGAGATCGAGAGCAGCCTGGCCAACATGGTGAAACCCCCATCTCTACTAAAAATACAACAATTAGCCGGGCATGGTGGCACGCACCTGTAGTCCCAACTACTCAGGAGGCTAAGGTAGGAGAATTGCTTGAACCCGAGAGGTGGAGGTTGCAGTGAGCCGAGATCACGCCACTGCTCTCTAGCCTGGCAACAGAGTGAGACTCTGTCTCAAAACAAAAAACAAAAACAAAAACAAAAATAAATAAAGAGTCTTTCCTTATTCAGGGAGACATAAATTTTTATGTCAATGCTTTAAGCATTAATAGGGAAAAAGAAATGTCTGTGGGAATCTAAATAAGGCTAGGGATAACCACCAGAGAAACAGCAGTATCTGATGGGGCTGTGCCAAGCAGTTTTTTACATACTGTATTCGGATACATAATTGTTTTTTGATAAATTATTTTCTTTTTATTTATGTTCTTTTTATAGTCTTTCAGTAAATTCATATACTATATATAAATCAAATATATAGCATATAAATTATATGTAGATATACATATATATATATATATATATAT
>NW_016107390.1:3757268-3761903 GCF_001604975.1 Cebus imitator
AGCTAATTTTTGTATTTTTAGTAGAGACGGGGTTTCACCATGTTGGCCAGGCTGGTCTTAAACTCCTGACCTCAGGTGATCCACCCACCTTGGCCTCCCAAAGTGCTGGGATTACAGGCATGAGCCACCTCGCCTGGCCAATATATTTTATGTCTTATATATACATTTATAATATTGTATTTTTATTCTCTATATATTTACATGAAATATATTTATAAGTACACTTTATATTTAAAGTGCATTATATTTGGAGATATATTTTCTATAAATTTTATATCAAAGTAGTAAATGGAGCATTGCAAACTTTTTGGGTTTTTTTTAAATTTTAGAGACAAGGTCTCTCTATGTTGCACAGGCTGGCCTCGAACCCCTGGGTTCAAGCAATCCTCCTGTCTCAGTCTCATGAGTAGCTGGGATTACAGGTGCACACTACCATGCCTGGCTCAAACTATTATCTCTGTGTTCAATGGGGCAGATAAGCAACTAAGCCATCCTTGGATTTCATCTTGTTGAGATTTTTCTCGCTTGTTTCTCTGGTTTTTTGTTTGTTTGATTCCCACAAACAAAAAGTAGAAAGCAAGCTCCATGGAGCACATACTCAGTGCCTACCTGTGATCTGCCTTATCCAGAACGCTCAGCATCTGTCTCAGCCGACACCCTTGCAGACACCTTCTGACCCACACCCCACACTCCTGGCCAATGCAGGTACGGGGCTGGAAACTTCTCCCAAAAAGCCAGGCCAGTTCAGCTCGGAACACCCACAAAATAAGGATGAGGGGATTGAAGGTGGTTTTGTTCAAAGAGCTCTGGCATGGAGGCCAGAGTCCTTCCATGAAATATAACAGGGGGGGGCAGTCCACCCCTAAACACTTAGCGATATTGTACAGCAGAAGCTGCTTGGGACCAGCGACTGCTACAGCACAGGAGCTACAGGCTTCGCCAGCTTTGCACTTGCAGTGATTCCCAGCGCAGCCTCTTCACACTATGCATCATCCCTCTGCAGCAGAGGGACGTCCAGACTCCCCCAAGCACCACCCCATCCCAGACATTCCTGTCAAAACCCTTCCAAGAGGGTTAGAGCCTTGCAGACAAACAGATCAGCTTCATGTGGGGAGGCGACTCAGATAAACTGCAGCCCCTGGGGATAGAGTAGCAGACTTTTTCTTTTTTTCAGGTAGTGAGCATAATAGCAGACTGTATCAGCAGCTCAAGCCGTGTAGAAGACAGTGCTGCAGGCTGGGCGCGGTGGCTGCAATGCCGGCACTTTGGGAGGCCACAGCAGGAGGATTGCTTGAGGCCAGGAGTTTGAGATCAGCTTGGGCAACATAGTGAGACCTCATCTCTACAATTTAAAAATCAGCTGGGCATGGTGGTACATGCTTACAGTCCTAGTTACTGGGGAGGCTAAGGCAGAAGGATTGCTTGAGCTCAGTAGGTGGAGGCTGCTGTGAGCCACGACAGCACCATTCCCTGGGCAACTGAGCAAGACCCTGTCTCGAAAACAAAAAAAGTATTGATTACGCAAAGATAATAATGACTCCTTCCTAGGGCTGACTATAGGGATAAATGAGAAAACATATTTAAAGTGCCCGGCTGCGCTAGCATGCTGTCAGCAATCAATAAACAGCTGACAGACGGAGCAAGAATGACCGTGCCTAGTCCAGTGACTGCCTCACGGCTGTCATTTACTAGCAGGCAGCAGGTAGCTCATAGAGAAACAGAAAATCCAAGTATGAAGGAGGTGAGTCAAGAAGAGCAAGGAACTGCAGAGGGTTCTTGACAATATCTGTAAAAATAAATTTTTATAAAACAAATTCATTTGGGGAATCTCTTTATTTTGATTAAGTGATTCCTTACTTGATAAAACAGTCATCATAGAATTGTTTTAAAAAGTAAATCTTTTTCAAAATATCATTCCACATATCACAGATTTACTTACACGCCACCTCCCTGAGCAAATCTATTTCTTGGAGTAACTCACATCTATATTAATGTTTTAAATATCTTAACAATATAAAAATGGCAAATGAACGCTTACTATTTCCCTGGGGAAAATTAGAAGAAATTAGCTTAATTGTAGTAAAAAACGCTTAGCACAGGCATGAGAAGAGCATATTGGTATTAAGGGCAGTCACAAACACAAAGAAATTAAATTTGTCATGTGAATATCTTCATATAAATCATTAGACACCAAAGCAGCTTCTGACTTTAGCAGAATCAAGGGAGTCAGCTAGTGGAGATCCCTTGACAGTCACAGTTTCTATACTTTGCAAATGCGCTTCCAAGCTCGTTATTGGATATCTTTAGATTGGAAAGGAATGGAATGGTGATTTCACTGAGTCCTAGCACTTTCACAGGTGGGATCTGAGACCCCAGGAGGTGGAGCTGATTTGGCAGAGGCTGCACAACCGGTTGACAGCACCTTTGGCGGGAGACCACATCTCCCCAGTAGGATTTTAACGTTCTCTCCACTGTGCTGCGGTTACCACCCTTTTGTGCTCTTTCACTGCTGTATTTAGTCTGTATTCCTTCAGCTACATCCTCTATATTAAATGCCAATTGAACCCCAAACACCTTTCTGAGCCTCATTGCTCAGTGTCAGTGGTCCCCGGTGGTTCAGCATCTTTTTCATTCTATTTTGTTGAGACCCTAATATTACCAAGCAAGGGCTATGTCTCCTTCAGTGTTACCTGGAAAATAAGTTCAACATGTGTAACAACAATATTCATGATATTCGATTCTAGTAATGAGGTGTTGCAGGTGTAACGGATGACTTTCACCACCGAAACCATAATTTTTAGAAATGGGAAGAGTAACGTGAGAAAATATTCTCACCACTGGTGAAAAATCACGTTTTCACAGGGTTTGCAAACAGGGAAATATTTGTGGTTTTGTCTCATATGTTTTGCTTTTTTTGGCAAAAGCAAAAGGCAGTTTTCTTTGCAATGAAAACGGCCTTTCGTTTCGCCAATGCTTCACATCCATTTTTGCCAAGCAAAAAGCTGTTTTCCCAGGAGAAAACAGCTCAAGCTGAAAGAAAACTGAAGCACAATTTGTAAAATTTCCCTCTTAGAAAACAAAAATGACTCCACTCAATACAAATGCCACCTGAGGGCCCTTGCGTGGAGCAAGATAATGAGGGTGCCGTGGTTGAACATATACGTAAACAAGTTTATCTAGAAAATTTAAAAAAAAAAAAGCCTAAAGTCACATGGGTGGCAGTTTTTAAATTATGCCCAGAATTAGCAGGAGTCCAGTCTTTACCTCCATGATCCAAATATGCCTCAAGAAAACTTCTAAAATGCTATTTGTTGGTTTCCCTGTGTCATTTACTCTGGATGGCTTCTGTATAGATAATGACATTTTCCATCTTGTTATTATACCATGATCCATTTCGACACTCCACAGAATCCTGCGAATTAGGAAGGGCTGGCATTACGTCCATTTTATGTAAGTTCACCCAACGTGCAGTAGTGAGGACTGGCTTAGATAAGGAGACCGAAGCCCACTTGAGTTACTTTGCCAAGGTGGTTTAGCCCCGGAATCTGGCCAGAGCCCAGGTGTTCTGATTCCTTGTTCCTCATCCTTCACCCTAGCGCTCTTTACAATAAACTGTGATCAGAATTTCCCAGTGTGGCCACGGAATTCGTTTTGATTTTTGTTCTGTTTTGTTTTGCTTTGCATTTCCCTGAGGATGATATCTGTATACCTTTTGAAGTGTCACAGTATAGCCTTCAGCAGGTCATTGCTGCTGCTAGAAACATAACTTCGTCTTGAAAAGAATCTCAAGTTTCCAGTAGCCATTCCCATTGCAAATAGATGCTACAGCAACTGTCAGCTTTATAGAAGTGGGCCATTTATTATATAGAAAACTAAAAAGATTGAAGCCAGTTTTGTTGAATGGCAATATTTAATGAGCTATTCCTTGAGACAGCCACTGGGGATATTTTTTAAATTCCATGTATTAAAACAAAAGCTGTAACCAGATTGCAAAATGACCTCAAGTCCTTAATTTGTTTAAAATAAGACATTCTATTCTAAATTTCCACAATTATCAGAATTCTTGTTTCATAACTTATTATTTCCCGTTCAAGCAGCCACAAAAGATAAAAGCAAATATTTTACATAAATGTCAACCCTCCATGTGGACATGCAGGTAAATCTGGGTGTGTGACAAACATACCTCCACTTACCCCAGTCCTAACCACCCTCTTTGAATAAAACCTCGAGTCACAACTCCTTGGAGAGCATTAGACTTCTCTGGTCTTCCACTTTTCCCAATTTCTCCATCCGTGCTAATCTGCACCACAAAATGTACCACTTACGTCACAGAAATGTACTCTTAAAAATGGTAAAGTTTATGGTGAATTTTATATGCATATTTACTCCAACTAAAAAAAAAAAAAAACTAGAAAAAAATGTATGGGTTTATTTTAACCAAGGTCATGTTTAAGCCTAAAGAGCTTAAAAACAAAGCAATTATGTAGTTTTTTCCCTTAAAAAACGTGCCACTTGGCCGGGCGTGGTGGCTCAAGCCTGTAATCCCAGCACTTTGGGAGGCCGAGGCGGGTGGATCACGAGGTCAAGAGATCGAGACCATCCTGGTCAACATGGTGAAACCCCGTCTCTACTAAA
>NW_016107390.1:3762111-3785671 GCF_001604975.1 Cebus imitator
TATATTGCCTGGATTTTTTCACATGGGTACACTAAATCTTTCTAACTACATTGATAGAAACTTCCTGAAAGCTTAAACCATGTCTAAACCTTTTCTGAGTCTCTCTCAGCACTTCTAACAGTACCATAGGACAACAGATCATATATCAATAATTATTGATTCAAAAGAATTTTCATATAGTTAAACAGACCTCAATTTGATGCTTCCCTTAAAGGTTTAAATAAAATATGGGGAAGAAAGCTTCATGGAAAATCATAAAAATTCATCTTACTGTATTTTATCTCAAAATTCTCTCTCTCTCTCTTTTTTTTTTGAGATAGAGTCTTGCCTGTCACTCAGGCCTGAGTACAGCGGCATGATCATGGCCCACAGCAGCCTAAACTTCCTGGGCTCAGTGATCCTCCTGCCTCAGCCTCCTCTGTAGCTAACACTACAGGTGCACCCTACCACACCCAGCTAATTTTTTAGTTGTTGTTTTTTCTTTTGTAGAGATGGTGACTTGCTACATTGCCCAGGGTGGTCTGGAACTCCCAGGCTCAAGCGATCCATCAGCCTAGACCTCCAACAGTGCTGGAACTATAGGCATGAGCCACTGCACCTGGCCCCACTTTATTCTTTATTCTTCATTATCCTTCACATTTGTAAGGAGGAGATTTCACAGAAGCAAAAACAGAGCATACCCTCTGGTAGTAAACAGCAATTTGCAGTAATGAACTCTGATACCTTGGACAGCGCCTTGGCACATTGTGTGGTTCAACATTCATTCAACTGGCTGAGTGGGATATTTGATTAAGTGAGCCTTCAGACAGCGAGCAACTAGGAGAAGAGGAGTGGGCAGGGATGGGAGCTGCATGAAAGACAGCAAAACAGTGATACTCAATTAGTGCATTAGTGCACTTCAGAAACCCCTAGGGTACCACTTGGAAGCCTGAGGCTTCCTGTCTCTGTACATCACAGGAGGCTGGGGGCTCCCCTGAGTCTACATCAGCCAGATGATGGCAGGACATCTGGAGCATGTCTGCCGGTGCTGAGCTGTCCCTACACTGACAAGGGGAGAGGAGGCTGGGGCCAGCTCTAGCCCACGTGGCCGTTATGCGTGGAAGCTGCTTGCCTTCCAGCATGCCCTCAGTTCCTCCAGGGCAGGGTCAGTGTCTGTTCCCCTTCCCTCTCCAAAACCAGTGTTAAGAAGCTGAAATTTATCAAAATGAACAAACACCTGCTGCCAGTGACTCGTGCCCCGAATAAGGACACTCAGAAGAGCATCTAGAGAGTTTGCGATGAGAATCAGAGGCTCTCGATACTGGGAATCTTCAGGCACAAGTTTTAACTCGCTGTGCATGGCATTTATGACAACCAGTCACACCCCTGCAAGGAGGGATTCCTTATTTCCATGCTTTTTCTCTGGGGAGAGAGAGGTAAGAAAGGTGTACAGGTCTCTTCTTGAGGTATATCCCAGAATCTCAGCTTCTTGTTCCTTATTTCTCATATACAGCAGTTCATTTATATTCCACTGGGCTTCTGCACATAAAATTCATCTCTGTGTGGGTGGAAGTAGCCCCAACTTACTTCCGTGCTGTTCACAGAGTTATTTTCATTATTGGTACATTATGTGCTATCTCTGAAACTCACTGTACTTGGAGAAATAAGTGTTGGACTCTGGAGGGGTAAATCTAGTTTAATTGCCTTAACTCTCTCGTTGCCATCAGGGTAAACGTTGTTCTCACCACCCCTCATCACATGCCAATGTCACTAAACCTGGGTCTGCACCTTCACTAAGAAAACTGACGTGAATGGCAGGGGCTTAGAATTCCAATTGTAGTCAATGCCCTTTATTTCCATCATGCAACTGCAAATTAGTGAACTAATTTGGCCTGTTCCTTAGTCTCTGCTGAAAAACACTCAGACACTGTGCAAAATCCTAAACAGGATCTTAAACATAACCTCAATTGTCCACAAGCAAGGCTCTGGTCTGGTAGTGGGGAGAGAGAGCTAACATTTGCTGCATGCCTTCCATGTGCGACTCATTTGCACGGCTCTTATTTCATTATTCACGCCCACGCTGGCTCTAGAAGGTGAACCTTGCTAACGTTATCTGGTGGATGAGAAAATGAAGGTATGAAGAGGCAAAACAATTTGCCAGTGTTCGTGCAGCTCATCAACGGCAGGGCCAGGAGCTCAGTCCCGGACGACCTCCTTCCACGTCTCCACCCTTTCTTCCCTGCTCTGCTGCCTCCCCTAGTGGGTACAGGACCTGTGAGACAGGTGCTGAGATGAAGCACCGCTTGCAGCACAGCAAAAGAAAAAGCCAAGTGGACCTGTTCAGCATGTCACAAGTGCATCCACGCAGCCGCGCACGCAATGCTGCAGTGTTCACGGAAAGAAGCCAGCCTCCTTTCCACCAAACCCCTGGGGAGGCAGCTGAGGTACAGCTGGGTCCCTACACATTCTTTCCATCGTGTTCTCAGGCATTTTAAGGCATGATTAGCCTTAAATTATTCCCTAATATCAGACTGTGGTTTTCCTGCTTCCAGAGATAACCGGATAGACCCAAGAGGGCCGCAATAAAGAAAGAAATAAATAAGCACTCCTTTTTAAAACTAAGCTCTCAGAGTAAAGAACACGAACATTCTGTCTCGACAGGCTCTAGAGGTGGCCTGCCCAGGTTCAAATGGGAGCTCTGCCACTTACTCCCTGCTTGACCCTGGCCCAGTTGTTCCCCCTTTCTGTGCCTCAGTTTCTTCCTCTGTGAAAGTAGGAATCATAACTGTGCACACTTCGCAAGGTCGCAGTGGGGTTTCTTGAGTTAGCGTACGCACAGCAGTGAGATGTGGCTGACGCTTGGAAAGGGCCTGCGGGCCATTGTGGACCTATAGGCACATTTCCCCTTGCCCTCATGCCAGCGACCCTCAAGAGATTTCTTGGCTTCTTCTAGATCTATGACACGGTTGACAGGAGTCCTTATGAGCACTTAGATTTACTGGGCTTGGGAGATTCAGTTTTTGTTTTCTGTTTAATATGCCATTGAAACAGGCCTAGGGGCCAGGCGTGGTGGCTCACGCCTGTAATTCCAGCCCTTTGGGAGACCAAGGTGGGTGGCTCACCGGAGGTCAGGAGTTCAAGACCAGTTTGACCAACATGGTGAAACACCATCTCTACTAGAAATACAAAAAATTAGCCAGGCATGGTGGCAGGCTCCTGTAGTCCAAGCTCCTTGGGAGGCTGAGGCAGGAGAATCACTTGAACCTGGGAGGCGGAGGTTGCAGTGAGCCGAGATCATGCCACTGCCCTCCAGACTCCAGGCTGGATGACAGAGCAAAACTCCATCTCCAAAAAAAAAACAGACCTCGGTTCTCTCTTTTGTATCTATGGATTCATCCCTCCTTTCAGGCTTCTCTTATGTGGGAAAGGCAAGAAGGCACTTTTCAAGGCCTTGTGCTGGTAATGCCTTTGACTCAGAATAGAACCTACGTCACATCCTTCCCATTGGCCTTTCCCTGGCATCTCTCTTGACAATGCTCCATTCCATTGTACCCCCATATCCTAGGCCATGGATGTCTTCTGTGTCCTACAATTGTTTTAGAGCCTCCAAAACAGTCATTGAAGTGAAAGCTCTTGGCCTCAAGGACCTTCCAGCCTGTATCCTTTTGTGAGTCTTTCAATTTCCTGTGCATTGGCAAGAACCCTGCCTATTGACTTGCTGTCTTTCTGCTGGTAACAGTCTGACATCCATGTATATATTCAGACAAGTTTGCTGAAGTGGGCAATGTTATTCTATCCTTGTAGCTTAATGTAGCTGTAGTTAGGAAATATGCCTGAATGTATTCTAAGACAAGGATTTTTCATGTCTCTTTTCGCCTCCATTTTTACAAGTTGACATGTTTGGAAAATGTGCGATGTTTTCTTAAAAATCTCGTGCAACATTTAAGGATGACTGGCCCACATCTGGGGCGGCCAAGCATTGTTTTCAGCACAGGAAAAACAATGCAAAGAACAAAGCTGACAAGTCCTCTGCTCTGGTGGAACATGCATTCTAAGGGGAGAAATGGCCGATATACAGACGACCCAATGAGCACGACCATTTGTGTTGAGTGCCACGGGGGACAAAGCACGAGGAAGAGGCAGAGCAGGAAGCCCAGGGAGGCTGAACAGGGCGATGTCACAGAGAAACAGGTGGCAGCACCACGGCTGAAATTATGCACGTAGCAAAGTCCTTTTTGAAGCAGTGACATTTAAGTTGAGACCTAAAGGAAGAAGAGAACCAGCACCTAAAGTAAGGGGAGGGCCGGACGCGGTGCTCACGCCTGTCATCCCAGCACTTTGGGAGGCCAAGGTGCGTGGATCACTTGAGGTCAAGAGTTCAAGACCAGCCTAGCCAGCATGGTGAAACCCCGTCTCTGCTAAAAAAACAAAAATGAGCCGGGTGTGCTGGTGCACGCCTGTAATCCCAGCTATTAGGGAGGCTGAGGCAGGAGAATCACTTGAACCCGGGAGGTTGAGACTGCAGTGAGCTGAGATGACAACACTGCACTCCAGCCTGGGTGACAGAGTGAGACTCTGTCTATAAACAAAAACAAAAACAAGTTGATAGGGGTGGGGGAACATTCCAGGTAGTAGCAACAGCAAGTACAAAGTTCCTAAGGCAGAAAAGAAAAGGGCATATTATTCAAGCCAGAGACGCCATGCCTGTGTGACCAAACCTAGGAGGATGGGGTAAGCACAGGATTGGAGATTTGGACAGCTGTCACATCACGCAAGGCCTTGGGGACCACAGTAAGGAGGTGGCATTTGATGATGAAAACATGTCTAACGTCTTAGCAAGTCGCACTGCAGGCTGGGCTCCCCACGAAGACCCTTCCTTCCTTTCATACGGCAGACACTTCCTCCAACTTTAACAACAATTGCCTACACCAGAATTTTCCAACAATGCTAAATTAAAGAAGAAAAAGCAGAGGAAGGAAGCAAGTTTTAAAGAAACTTTGCCAATCTCGATGGAAAGGGGAAAAAATACATCTTTAGTCCCTGTGGTCCTATTTTTAAAGCTGTGGTGGCTCTCATCTGGTGTGTTAAAGATGACAAAGACTGGTCAGTGAACAGCAAATTCAGTTCCTTTGAGTAACAGTTTTAATTGCTTTCATGTGAATTCTGGGTATCAGAAAGGGAAAAGTTTATCTGTTACAGACCCATTCAAAATTCCAGGCATAATTCATTAATTCTTTTAGATAAATAACATAGCTTTTTCTTGCTCCATTACCTCAAACTGAGATGAGACTGGGGCAGCTAATTTCTCTGTTGTATGCTAGAAAATCAGAGTCCAATGTTAAGAAGTAAAACCTAGGGTACAAGGATAGCATAAATACTTTAGATAATCTAGGTATTAAATGCTTCACTCTGGATAATTTGTTAATGTAGGCATTAAATGTCATTGCCCCATTAAGAGTATCTATTTCTTCGAGAATGTGGTGTAAACTGTTATTTTCAATAGCTGGTAAAATAGTACTTAGAAAAGGAATGGCATTTTATTTTCAAGGTCTTTTCTTTTATTGTTTGCTTTAATTTATCTTAAGATTCTGCTCTGTTCCTTGTAACATTCAAAATGAGTAGAGTAAGAAAGTCTTCTTCTATAGGAAGACCACACGAGAACGTTCACTTTCCCCATCACAGTGAATAGAGGAAAAGGGGAAATCCCTTGACTTAGGAATACGAACTTTCTCTCCGGCAGCTTTAATTAAATATCTAAATGTTGATAAAGCACTTGTCAGTGGACTATTTAATTACTTTGAAAGCAATTCACTCCCCTACATTCATTTTCCAGATGAGGAAGTGGAGAATCACAATGATTTAGGAAATAATCTCTAGTACAATGCATTTTGTAATCTCTAGCCAAGAAGAACACATCTTACTTTGTTTTCTTTCTTAAAAATTAATGCTAATCATTGTCCTTCCATGTATTTGAAGGCTGGAAGACCTCCCCAAATTTGGAGGAAAAAAAATCACTTTTCTAACAGCTCCTCTTAGAACAGGCTCCAAATTGCAAAATAAAAATTACAGCATATATCTCTTCTCTGTATTTATATCTTCTGTATTTACATCAGAAGTGAATTTTAATTTAGGAGGCACAGCAACTTGTATTTTAAGAACAAATTAGCCTCATTAGCTAGTGCAAAATGCTGCTCCTCCAGCTATCATTCTGAGATCCTTAAAAGTCAGATTTATCTTCCCTTTGCCATCAGAAGCCAATCCTCAGATTAAATGACAGCCTTCAGCCACACACAGAGATAATATTGGCAGATGAGTTGTTGCTTTTGGTCACTGCCTGTGCAGACATCCAAGTACTAAAAAGAAGGAAAAGCGAAGCCATCTGACACCAGCATTTGTCTGGGGAGTGTTACTAAAACCAAATTTTAAAATGGCTACTTCTGAGTGGAACTTAGTAGAGCAACAAGCATCTGGGAAGCTTTCCGGGGTCCTGAGAGATGAGCATTTCCACTTAATTCTTCAGTGTTGAAGGGTCGTGGTCAGGGTCAATCTAACGGCTTTGGAATGAAAAGTATGATAACAATGTAGACTCATATTTCTTTTTTCAGCCATGGCCCTTCTTTCATTCCCCTAAAAAGACACTTCGATAATCTCACGCTTTTATTCTCAAGGAGCTTCCCTCCTTGCAAATTTTAGTCCCCCCTTTTAAACTTGGACGCTAATTATACTTCAGTCATTCTTGGGTCTAATAGATAAAAGATCGTGAAAACACACTTCCATGTTAATGCTCCATTCCTGTTCCTCTTTTAGGTCCAATCACACAGGCCATTTTTCTCATAAATCAGCCCATCTTGTTAATCACTTTTGTTGCTTTATGCTGATTTCCCTCTAGTTCTCCTGTATCTGTCTGCTCCCAAGATACGCAGACCTGAACACAATATTCCAGGTGTGTCTTTGCCAAATGCACTAAATTACTCCACCTCTCCCTCATGACGTGATGTCTCTACACATACAGCCCCAAATCACATTAGCTTCTGTGGCATATTGCAAACTCGTCTAATTTGTCGTCCAGGCTCCCCCGGTCTCTCCGGCATTACTGTGTCCTGGATTTTTCCCTCTTGCTGCTTACCTTTATAGCTTCTCCCCTCTCTAAATCATTGAGGTTACACCTGTCTGACTTAATTCTCATTTCGTTTGATCCTATATTTTTAACCTCAGAAACCCTATGTAGCATTTCTGTTTATTCACTGGTGTGTTTCCAATGCTTCCTGATTTAATTTCATCTGCAAATCTAATTAACATGCTGTTTACTACTTTTTTTTCTCAGGTTAGAAGTGGACATGCTCAGAAAAAAAATAGCACTAACAGGGATTCCCGGGGCCCTTCTCAGCTCCTCTCCTACTGGGATAGCCTCAGAAAGTGCAATTAACTTTCTCCAGCTCAGGGGATGGCTGTTTCAGCCACTTTACACCATTTTGATGGACAGCTGTGTCTCTCCCTTAATCAGCCAATTTGGAGATAGAACAATTACAAAAGACAGCAATTATGGAATGCAGTCTGTCATTGTGAAGATGGAGGTTTAGAGAAGGAAGAGGAAAGAAGAAATGGCCCAAATTTAGAGTCAGATGCTAAAAAGATTTCAACCCTATTGAGGGAGTGGACCTAAACAGGGGACTCTGAAAAGCAACAAGACTCCTAGATTCAGGGAGGGAAAAATGCAGACCCGCTTTTCTAGTAAGCCTCCAGCCCATCTCCCAGATTTCTAGTAATCAAAAACCAATGATTGCTTTTTTTGTTCTTAAAGATTCCAAGAGTTTCTTAAAACCACGCTCTGCTATTTAAACTACTACTCTTAGGCCAGGTGCAGTGGCTTACACTTGTAATCCCAGCACTTTGGGAGTCTGAGGGGGGTGGATCACCTGGGGTCAGGAGTTTGAGACCAGCATAGCCAACATGGTGAAACCCTGTCTCTACTAAAAATACAAAAATTAGCTGGGCGTGGTGGCAGGCACCTGTAATTGCAGCTACTCAGGAAGCTGAGGCAGGAGAATCACTTGAAGTCGGGAGGTGGAGGTTGCAGTGAGCCAAGATCACCCCCACTGCACTTCGAAGCCTGGGCGACAAGAGTGAAACTCCATCTCAAAAAAAAAAAAAAAAAAAAGGCCGGGTGCGGTGGCTCAAGCCTGTAATCCCAGCACTTTGGGAGGCCGAGGCGGGTGGATCACGAGGTCAAGAGATGGAGACCATCCTGGTCAACATGGTGAAACCCCGTCTCTACTAAAAATACAAAAAATTAGCTGGGCATGGTGGTGCGTGCCTGTAATCCCAGCTACTCAGGAGGCTGAGGCAGGAGAATTGCCTGAACCCAGGAGGCGGAGGTTGCGGTGAGCCGAGATTGCGCCATTGCACTCCAGCCTGGGTAACAAGAGCGAAACTCCGTCTCAAAAAAAAAAAAAAAAAAGTATTGTGTGATATCTCTCTGATTTTTTATTATAATTTCAGAATAATTCACTTTGTTTTTTAAAGTAAATAAGGTGACTGGCAAGACCTGTTTCAGAATGATTACAAATCACAGGGCTTTGAAGAGGTGTCCTTTCGCTGTTTCTTCTTTGGGCTCAGTAATTTCAAGTTCTTGATCTTTCGCTAAATTCGCTTTAGCAACTGTCTCAAAAGCACCACATACTTTCTCCATATCCAGTGAAAAGATCCAAAAATGGGATACTAACCAATGAAAAAATATTATTTCCCAATTTTAATGGTCATAGTCTTATCATAAGATTAGAAAAACCTCCTAAGAAACATAATATGTATCTCCATTTAAATATGTATTTAATTAGACTGCTTTCTAATTAAATGTATTTTTAATACGGAAGGAAAAGAACAAAAAAGGCAATATGTTTTTTAAAATCGGGTCTCTGGCAGAAATCATGTTGGAAACTTATGGAGCTTAATAAAGAAATCCTTCCCAACATAGATTGTACAAACATCAGGAAGGAGAGAGAAATGAACTAAAACTATAGTTGCCAGGGAAAACTTCTTCATATTTTTGGGGGAGAAAATCACATTACAGGATCTAATGAATATTTTACAAAAGTCTTGTAGCTTCCCTCTCTGCAACTTTCTTCTGTTCTTATAAAATAAGGAAAATGAAGCAGGAAACGACGTAAAAATCCAGCTTTCCTGTGAGTATAAAAAGGAAGAAAAGGGTTATAGGCAGAGATGTCCAAGAGGGACAAGAATTATGAAGACACCCAAGTGTTCTCTGTCAGGTAAGCTGAAAGCAGATCGTAGAAACGCTTTGACGCCAAACCTTCCTGGAACCCTGAAGCAAGTTGAGTGTGCTCAAACTGGAAGCTTCCACAATGCCTCGGACAGACCTAGGCTTCAGAACATCTGTAGGTGAAAGTAAATTAAATATTTTCTCGAGAACAAAATGAGGTGAGTCCAAATTGGACTGAGAATTGACTGTGATTACTGGCTTTGCCCTTTCTGGGTTTTGTGGCCTCACGTAAGTTATCTGATCTCTTCCTACCTCAGCTTTCTCATCGGTTCAATCTATTCAAATATCCTCTCCCATTGGGTTATAGTAATAATTGGATGAACTGATGAAAGTGAAACCTCAAGCTTCATACAAAAATAAGACATTTTTCCTAATCAAGATTTCACAAAAAGGCCAAGCACGGTGGCTCATGCCTGTAATACCAGCACTTTGCGAGGTCAAGGAGGGCGGATCTCCTGAGCTCGGGAATTCAGGACTAGCCTGGCCAGCATGGCAAAACCCAGTCTGTACAAAAAATACAAAAATTAGCTGGGTGTGGTGGTGTGTGCCTGTAATATCAGCTACTCGGGAGGCTGAGGCAAGAGAATTGTTTAAGCCTAGGAGGCAGAGGCTGCAATGAGCCGAGATGGTACCATTGCACTCCAGCCTGGGCGAGAGTGAGACCTTGACTCAAAAAAAAAAAAAAAAAAAAAAAAAAAGATTTCTCAAAAATTGGCCAAGCTTGATGGTTCACACCAATAATGCCAGCAATTTCGGAGGCCAAGGCAGGAGGATGACTTGAGCCCTGGAGTTCAAGACCAACCTAGGCAACATAATAAGATCCTGTCTCTACAGAAAATTTTAAAAAATAAAAAAAAACAGCTAGGCACGGTGGCCCATAATCCCAGCTACTTGGGAGGCTGAGGTAGGAGGATAATTTGAGCCCAGGAGTTTGAGGCTGCAGTGAGCTATGATCGTGCCACTGCACTTCAGCATGGGTGACACAGTGAGACAACCCTGCCTCTTTAAAAAAAAAGATTTTACAACAACTTGATACTGAGAGTGTTTATGGTTACTATTAATCACCACTGGAAAAACATTCAATTCTATATTTATTAATCCTAAACCAATGGTATTAACACTTCCATTTTCAGACAAGGGAAAAAATAAGGATTGAAGTATTTAAAATATTCAAAATGTCTATTAAATACTTCATCGCATGTAATTCTGATTCTATTCAGTAACGATCTATTTGAAACAATCAAACTTAGTATGCATTTTTCATTGGATTTCAATTATGAATGTTTATATTTTGGAATTGTCCTATCATTTAACTGCTTGTAAATAGTTTGCTATATTACTACGTATTTTGTTTTGTTTTGTTTTGTTTTTGAGACAGAGTCTTGCTCTGTCACCCAGGCTTGAGTGCAGTGGCAAGATCTTGGCTCACTACAACTTCCACCTCCCTGGACTCAAGTGATTCTTCTGCCTTAGCCTCCTGAGTAGCTGGTACAGGTGCCTGCTACCATGACTGGATAATTCTTGTATTTCTAGGAGAGAGAGGGTTTGGCCATGTTGGCCAGGCTGCTCTTGAACTCCCGACCTCAGGTGATCCACCTGCCTCAGCCTCCCAAAGTGCTGGTATTACAGGTGTGAGTAACCACCATGGGTTTCATACTTATTACCAATGATATGAAGTAAAAAGCAAGTCATGCAATACTGATTATATTGAAATTATCAAACATTTGACAGTCATATTTGAATTGCCAAGCAGTGAATGATATAGCAGTATAGTTAAGCTCATTTAGCCACTAGGATTCCTGCAACAACTGGATCCACCATTTTTATACTGGTTACATAGCAATGAACAGCTGATGAACTTTGGTTGCAAATATGACTAAATTTACCCAGACTGCAAATATTTACTCTGATTACTGCAATTGTTAACTGATCATGTATTGATCTAACCTAGTATTCATTGGTCAACCTGCAAAGGGCCATGCATTTAGACTCACCAAGTGTGTTATAATTTAGTTTTAACCTCCAATGATATATAGGCAAGAAAAATACATGTAAAATGTGCTATGAAAAAATTCTAGGGGTGTGTGTGTGTATGGAAAGCTGGTATTACCCACTGGAAGTTTGCTAATAAAATGAATATCAAATAATATTTGTTAACAATTGAAGGACACCCTGGTGATTATACAAAGATATTGAGATAAAATTAGCAATATCCGTATATGAAAAGAAGCTTGAAAACAGATGAATACAGTGTTAAGCATCAAAAATATACACCAGATGAATTCACTGGGCAATCTTAGCACCACTAAACATGGAATAACTAGATATGATATGCCCCATAATCATAGTAGGAAGTACACAGTACCAGCTATGAAGTATTCGTGCCTAAAAAATCGGATTTGAATCCCAGCAAACCTAGAGATCTGAATACCAATTCACAGGAGACACAGGACATAGAAGAGCAGGTTAAATGTCTTCACAAGCCAACAACTGGCCAAACTCAGAATGAAAGGCATTCTATGGACAAATGACCCAGTTTATCTAACTAACCAGTAAAATGAAAAAATAGGAAATAAACCAGAGAGCCATTATCAGAAGCTCATTTGGATCCTGATTTGAACAAACTAACTATACAAATGTACCACAGAGGCAAACTGAGGACTTTGAAGCTAGATTAGGAATTAGACGATGTTGAAGAAATATTATTCTGGGTTGTGGTTTTTTTTTTAAATTGCTCTTGCCCATTAAAAATGAATATTGAAGTATTTCATAGTAAAATGACATTTCAACTTTACTTTAAAACACTCCAGAAAAGTGGGGAGAAAATATGTGTGTGGATGGCAAGGGGAAAGATGAGACAAAATTAGCAAAATGTTAATAATGGTTAAACCTACACGATGGGTACCTGAGTCTATCTACTATCTACTTTTTTAAAAAAGTATCTACTTTTTTCACACGGAAACACTTTTAAATGAGGAAAGGTATCTACACTTCATTTAAGTGTTTATTTACATAACACAGTGATGGAGATCAGCACAGTAGTTTGGGGGAACAGATGGCAGCTTATATCTTGATTTGCTTGGGATTTCTAGATCACAAATCATCAAGAATAAGTTCAGTTTTAAACTGCAGTGAAACAATAGCTTAATAATCTCCATACAGGACTACTCTGGTTTTCATTAAAACAGAACAAAACAAAACACACCTAATTCTTACCCATCTCTTTTTTCCTCTTTTCCCATTTCCAACAGACTAACAAGAATGAGCTGCTTTACAGCTACATCAGTGCATCTTCATAGCCATCCCGCAGCCCTTCTGGTAGGGCAAGGAGGGAAAAACATTGCCTTTGCACAAACAGGCTTATTGCTAACACACCTAGGGGTTGTGCCCGACCCATGAATTGATGCTTACCATTCCCAAAAGAGCTGGGGCTGGGGTCTTGTTAGGTGTCTGTAGCTGATGCATCAGGAGAATGCAGAGAAAGTGGAAGAAGACGAGGTCTTAAAATTAACATATAAATTTCCCTTTAATTTTGTTCTGCATTTGTAGATGGTTTTATTTTAGGTGAATAGGCTTTATTTTTGTTCACCACCTCTCCAACACAGATATTTTCTAAACCTAGGGAAAAAAATGCATTCCAGTTTGCCATGGGCAGAAAAGGCAAGCTGCCCCATATGAAAGCACCCCTGTTCACACCCCATGCCCAAACTCCCAGCTCACACAGTACTCGAAAGCCCTCCAGAGACAGCTGAGAGGTGAAATGCAAAGCAACCATTTGAAGGGTGGAAGAAAAGCACATCCTGATGTCTTGGAGCTAAGAGAAGCAAAAGGATATTTGCACAAGACGAGACACCAATAAATTGAAAAGTTCCATGTGCTTAGAAATAGGCAGTGGCTGGGACAAGTATAGAGGAATCAAATTGCTCCAGCAGATTGCATGTCTCATGTTTAATTTTCATCTAATTCCTGAAGAAGGCAGGCGCTCAAAGGGATGACTCACCCTCATCCTCATTCTTCAGAGAAACTTTTGCTGACCCTTCAAACTTTAGAGCTTGGAAATATCCTTATTTGCTCCCCTGAATTGATCATTTTCCATAAAGTACTTATTGATTAGAAGAAATGTTCATTTGAGATTCAGCCACAGAGTAGTGTTTCAAACCAAGGCAAGAAGTATAGGGTGGACACTTCCTGCCTCTTCCTCCCACTAATTTATCTCTTATCATCTTTGTGCCCAAGGGAACAGGAAGCGCTCCATCACCTCCTCCATCTCTTTGTTGCTCTATGTCACAAAAGTATAATTAACAAATTAATGTTATCTGTTTTAAGCAGAAACACTTCTGTCAGCTCAGTCAAGAAACGAGCTAAAGTTAAGTGATAGAACTAAAGTTCTGAATAATATGAATAGTGTTGTTGGGTTCAACATGAGGTTATAACAAAGTAGAAGTAATGGAGAAATTATAATCAGATATGTTTAAATGCCTTTAACTTTTTCTTTATTAAATATGGGTAACAATATGCAGGGCCAACTGGAAATAAAGACAGCATGCTGTTAATGGTCAAGAACTTGACACCAGGAAGACTTCATGAACCCTTAGTGTAGTGGTTCCCCAGAAGTCTCAAAATACATCTAAAACATTCACTGTGCTGCAATGATCATGAACAGAAGCTGATTTATGATGCTGATTTAGTTCAATATTAACTGGAAAATCTAAATAATTATGAATTTCCTTGGGGACATAGAGTAGGTGACATCCAATTAGTTTTTCTCATGTATAATTTCCCTTGGGAGAAAAAAGCTAGCTAAAATATATCTGTGAAGCTTGAGACTTTAAGGAAGACTGAGGCCTGATTTGTTTTGTTTCTTCCTAATAGAAGATTAGTTATTATTAGTGAGGGTGATTAATTTTTTCAAATTCGGAATACCGATATTTCTTAGATATAGGTTCATTTTTTTCAACAAGAACTTGTGCAGTACTTACTATGTTCAAGAGCATGTGCCTATAGATTTAAGAACCCATTATTTGGCCAGGCGAGGTGGCTCAAGCCTCTAATCCAAGCACTTTGGAGGCCAAGGCGGGCAGATCACTTGAGGTTGGGAGTTTGAGACCAGCCTGACCAACATGGTGAAACCCTGTCTTATGAAAAAAAAAAAAAGAACCCATTATTTAATCCCTTGTTTTATAATTTTATAACAAGGTAATCATTTATAGCCTTCCTGTGAGATACCTAGACTTTAGTGACAATAAAAATATTAGAAGGAAATAATTTCTAGCCACTAACAAAAAAGTTGCTTTGTTCTTTCAACTTTTCATCTGATATTAAATGTCATTGCTCAAAAGATTATACTATATTGTATTTTTATTCAAGCCCAACTTACAGCATTTTAGAGGAAATTGGAGCCAAGTCCCATTGGTATTTGAAAGTGGCAATATCATGATTTCTCCATATTTTGTATTCCAGCGTTTTTTTTCTCTTTTCCCAACCTGTTCTGTAGACAGGTTTCCAATTTTGTACCACATCTTCAAGTGTGATTCTACAGAAAATTTAATATAATTGGGAAATATTCGTGATATTTCAGAAACAGATAACCCACTAAATTGATAACAATTAAATTTTGGTGTAAATGCAAAGTGTACTTTCATTTCCAAAAATCTAACCTTTATTTTTCACAAAACTCCTATGAAGAAATCCCATTCATGAATTTTATCCATATCAGAACAAAAATATCTAATTGCTTCTTCTATGAAATCTCTATTTATCAATTACGGCTTTCTCGGGGAAATTCTAATTTGCAAAAATGCTCCATATTCCAAGCTTTAACAGTTGGAGGTGGATGTCCTTAAGGATGGAGGGGAAAAAAGTTCTTTTTTAAATGGCACATTTACTAATTATAAAATGCTCTTATCTCTCTGCAGCCAAAGCCAAAATGAACATGTGCCTTGTACTAAGAAATCCCAGGATTGTCACAACTTGTGCCAGCTGTTGAGGTTGTGACACCTGTGCCAGCATCGCCAGCTCTGCCCACTGTCATCTGTTCCAACTGTTCATCTGCACTGTTTGTACCAATTCTCCCATTTCTGCATCTGTACCTTCTGCAGAAACGTTTCCAACAATGCCAGCTGTGTCATTGGTGCCAAATATGCCAGATGTTCTATTTGTCCACCCTGGGCCAAATCAATGCAGTTTTGTGCTCATTAGTTTTAGCTGGTAGATTCTATTTTACAATTTTTTGATTTGTATTTAGATTGAATCCAGGCAAAATTCCGCTTTCAATGATTTTTTCATCCATCCATCCATCTTTTTGCAACTCCAGCTTTATATCTGACAACATGAAGTCGGTCAATGCTGCTTTGGTCTTATTAAACCTGCCCAATATTAAGTGCGGTAGAGCATTTTCTACCACGTAAGACTATATGTTTCAGAAGCCACGCAACACAGGGATACGTTGGCAAAGTAATTAAAAAAGGGTACACTTGGTTCTGATAAACAAATTGAGAATGCTCAGAAATCAATATGTTGAGCCGATTAGAGTAATCTACGGCATAACGTCCTATGAAGCTGCCTGTTTATTGGTCTTTTAATTGACAGAGTTATACATGCGGATTCATGTTTATGCCACAGACTCCCATTTTCTGGGTTCTGCTCTAAAGAGTATTAACCAAGGGTGCACACGGGTGGTAGGGCCAGACCTTCTGTACTTGCTGCTTCCTGGTAGAACTAAGCAAACTCAGAATCTGGTCCTGCAGCTAGAAGCTAGCTTCCCTCTCCTTTCCCAAATGTCAATTCTGCTGCTGCCAGCACAAACCCTCCTTATTCATATGCTCTTCCAGCTTTACAGTTGAAAAAAAAAAATACTTTCATACTCACAACCCTAATATTCTCCATCATCACCCACCAAAAAATAGCATTTTTCTTTTCCTTTCTCATTCAGGGAAGTCTTTTTAAGGCATCCTAACATTCATCTCTGAATGTTAACCCAAATTCTTTCTTCTCAAATCATTTGCAGATGTGGAAGATGAGCCCAGCATTTGCCACTTGAAAAGCGATGGCTTCCGGGAATGTGAGGTCCGGAGGACGTGAGGCTGCCTCCTATTTACCCACGCTGGATCATTTAACTTGCCCTTTCCCATAATGGAAGTTGCATCTACACACTAACGCTTGAAAGTGTTAAGGATAACATTCTTGACAATAGATAAGTCAGCTTATCATGTCCAAAGATTTGCACTGGGTCTATATATGTGATGACATGCAGTGAGGAATATCTCAACAACTTCATTAGGTTTTTAAAATCCACACAGAAAACACTAAGTTTCAGACAGACGGATGCTGGCTCATGCCTGTAATCCCAGCACTTGGTGAGGCCAAGGCGGATGGATCACCCGAGGTCAGGAGTTTGAGACCAGGCTGGCCAACATGAAAAAACTCTGTCTCTACTAAAAATACAAAAATTATTCTGGCATGGTGGTGGGTGCCTATAATCCCAGCTGCTCCAGAGGCTGAGGCAGGAGACTCACTTGAACCCGGGAGGCAGAGGTTGCAGGGAGTTGAGATCGGGCCACTGCACTCCAGCCTGGGACAACTGAGTGAGACTCTGTCTGAAAAAAAAGAAAAAAACACAAGTTTCCATAGTGAATCCCCAAGTTGCTCTAAAACGAATGAACTTACCAAGGTCTCTGGCCAAAAAATCCTGGTGATACCTCCCTGGACAAAGGTCTGGATGCTGAGGTGCCAGTGTCCCTGGACGGGTCCAGCACCTTCCACTCAATCATATTCTTCCTTTATAGGGTCAGTGATTATTTCTTAATATACCAAGTCCTTCGCTCTTCTCTCCAAGTTTTATCTCTGTCTGATCCTTTCACTTTGAAGCTTTTCTTAATCTTCTCTGAAGACATGGAGGAGATTGACTACATATCAGTTAATTAAAATGGTGGGTCTCTGTCAAAATGTGCCCAGCTCCTAACTTGAGGGATCCCATCTGAGCCTGCTGACCCTACTTCTAGAAATGTCAGACTTTTCTATTCTAATTCCCTGTGGTACAAGATACCAGGAGGCAACATCCTTAATTAGGATTAAAATAGTTGTGTGACTCGTTGGGAGTGCACCCTGTACCTTCTCAGTACATTTTAATTAATATAACTTCTGCTCCCTGCTGACAAAGATGTTTCTGATGATGTTTGGGGCCAACATATTATCTGCCTTCATTGATGTGAGTCACTTGAATACTTGGAGGAATCCACAAACTTCCTGGTTTCATGTAAAATACAGAATTGGGTGTTAGAAGTGCCAGGTAGACATACACAGCTAAGAATGTTCTTCATCTATCTGGCCTCTTTCATATAAGCTGTTACTATGGCGATTCTGAGAACCCTACAATTTGCAGATAAAATAGAAAATCATACATTTTCAGGTTCTAGTGCAAAGCAGGGAAAAAGGCCTGAATGTTTTTAGAAATGTGCCATCATTCGGCCGGGCGCGGTAGCTCACGCCTGTAATCCCAGCACTTTGGGAGGCTGAGGTGGGCGAATCATGAGGTCAGGCAATCGAGACCATCCTGGCCAACATGGTGAAACCCCGTCTCTACTAAAAATACAAAAATTAGCTGGGCATGGTGGCACACGCCTGTAGTCCCAGCTACTCAGGAGGCTGAGGCAGGAGAATTGCTTGAACCCGGGAGGCGGAGGTTGCAGTGAGCCGAGATCCCGCCACTGCACTCCAGCCTGGTGCCTGGTGACAGAGTGAGACTCTGTCACAAAAAAAAAAAAAAAGAAAGAAAGAAATGTGCTATCATTATGTTTAGATTTCCCTTTTAGATAGTTGTTTTTCTGGAATGAGTAAGTTACCAGAGAGAGAAAGACTGTCCATTGATCCTCTGGCCATTTGAAATAAATGGAGAACCTTAGTTCCCTTAAATTTCTCAAGTACTGTTCCACCTGCTTCCTCAATCTCACTGTCCACACTTTCAAATTTGAAAGAGAATGGAAAATCTAAACTTCTTCATTGCATAATTCCTGGGTGTATTAGTATACTATAAATATCATTCTTAAGTCACAAGTATAGTAGCAGCTATATATTAGCATTCATGAAAATAATGTAAAATGTATTGATTAAAATAGTGTCAATGCACAACTTACGCTGGGTGCCCGGACCCAGCTGCTCCTTCAGTTACTGTGCGCTTCAGTTCAGTACCTCAGCTTATTTTCATCATTTTCTCACTTATTTCTATACTGTTATTTTTAGGAAAATGACACTATTTGACTCACTAAAGTTCTAAGATTTGCATTTGGCTCCTAAATGGAAGTCTTCAAACTCCAGTGTTGATGTACAGAGATAAACTTGCTACCTCTAGAAATGAAATCTGTCAAAATGTAGAAGATTCTCCAGATTTTTTTTAATAAGGAAAAGCATGTAGAAGAGTTTGAAGGAACAGAGACAGAGGTTAATAGAAAACAAAGTAGGGTAAGGACAGAAAAAGAATAAATTACTGCACCAAATCAATAAGGTATATGGGCAGAAGACGAATGTCCCGGTTAAATGAAGCAAAGAGATCAGAGATCATTAGGAATGAATGACTCACAAAGTTACTGAAGCATCGAGTAGAAAGGAGTCATAGAAATGTACTAATCCAACCAGAAAACTCAGATCCTGAAAGGTTAAGCAGTGTAGCCAAGCTCACATAGCTAATTAGTGGCAAATCAAGCCTCAAAAGAATATCTTTGTGACTTAGTTTCTTCATCTGCAGTGCAGGGATGATAATAACAGCACCTAACCCACAGAGCTGTTGTGAAGATTAAATGAGTTAATGGGAGTAAAGCATTAGAATAGGGTCTGACAGATTGTAAACACTATGTGATGTGTTAGCTATCTTCATCATTAGGATATTTCAACCCATGTGATTTAACTTCTCTAGCATCCTACTAACTGAATCTTGCAAATCTCAGTGTCAATTTAAAGTCCCACTTTTGTCCTAGCTACTCAGAAGGCCGAGGCAGGAAGATGGCTTAAACAAGATGGCCCAGGAGGTCGAGGCTGCCGTGAGCTATGATGGCGCCACTGCACTCCAGCCTGAGCGACAGAGTGAAACCTCATTTCTAAAAAATATTAAAATTAAATAAAGTCCTACTTTTATCTTGGGCTATAGGATCATCTTATTTGCATATTTTTATGTTGACCATCAAATTTTGCATTATAAACAAAGAAGTTGGAATCGGAGTCTAGAAGTAAGCAATGGCCCCATCACTTGATTTCCTGTGTACTCCCTGGCACGTAAGACAGACATCTAGTTGACGGAGGGATCTCCGAGGTGTCCATGTAAATGTAAGGAAGCAAAATCACAATGAATCTAGACTGAGAAATGACACAGCAACAGTATTATCTGGTTTTAGAAAGAAAGCACACTCTCCATCAGTAGCACCCTCACACATGCTCAGGCAGATACCTCCCAGTTACCTCTTCGGTGTCGGACCCAGGTGTATGGGTTTTTGCTGAGCAATTGAAAGACAGAGGCCACAGAGATTCCAGGAAAAATAAAACAAAAAACAAAAACAAAAACAAAACAAAAAAAACTCCACTCAAAATGGAATGAGTTAATCATGTTGAGAAATTAGGAGAAAGAAAAAAAATTATAGTAGCATATCGTAAAAATAATGTCCATTGCAAAGCACTTTCTGCTTCCCAGTTGTTTACTGTGATCTTCTGATTCTAGGTTTCAGTATTTGCTAGCACACTAGAATCCCCGGGGTGGGCGGCCTTCAAAAAGTAGAACCCGAGACCAACGGACTCTGAATCTCTTGAGATGAAGGGCACATATCTGTGTTTGTAAGAAGCTTGGCAGGCTATTCTGATGCATCCAGAGCATTGAGAAACCACTTGTCTAAGCTCAGTCTCTTCATGAGAGCAGCCTCCAAATAGAGAGATTCCAATACATTTAAATTAATTATTTAGAACTTCAGAAGTTTGAACTCTGAAGTTCATGAAATGTTGCTTCCTTGCAAAGGTTTGGATTAAATTGGGTTAACTTTTCCTTTCTAGGCTCCCGTTTGCAGATTTCTTTCTTGCTTCACCTCAAGCCATTCAAGTTGGACGGAATCACAAAAGCCAGAGATAGAACATTAGCTCCTGAGTTAGCTCCATATGCTCCTGTAGGAGTTTTCATCGTTGTTAACCTTGTTACAACTCAAGATCCATCATAACAAGTCTTGAGGAGTAATGATACAGACGGAAGCGTGCTAGAGAGGCAGGCCGCTGCACTGGTGTTCAGTGCCATCACAAATACACAGTGATACCTAAATCTCATTCACAGCATCAAAGTAGGAATCCATAGAGTGCTAGCCATATACTAGATAACTTTTTCCAAGCAAATGTTTCAAATCATAATTAAAGCGATTCACAGCACTTTTGTTCATGTAAGCAGAATTTCCTCACCTGTGGACTGTGGCACATTTATGTGCTGATGGGGGTGCCAAGATAGTGACCCCTTTATCCTGGGGACAGCTGGAGCTTCTGGGCTAGCCCTCTTACTCCACTGGCCAGGTATTACCATCTTCTGTATGTGCCATGACGTGAAGAAAGTTGGAACCCTGAATAGCACAAGCCAAGCGCCGGAGCAGCACTCTCTAGACTTCCAGGTTCCTAGACCAGTAACATGTTTAGAAGAAGGAGGAGGAGAAGGAGGAAGAGGAGGAGGAGGAGGAGGAGGCAGCAGTAACAATGTGGGGTTCACACGTTTTTATTTTGGATATTAATACAAAGAAACTATCATCTATGACTATAATTCCATAAAAGAGAGAGGATTATTGTGCTATTTCTAAAATGCTTTCATTTTAAAGTACTTTACATCATGCAAGAGAATGCAGCCCAAAGATGTGATACCAATAAAAGATTTCACCAAGAATTGAATCTTTTCCCCCTGAATTTTATTTTGAAAACTGTTAATCCGATTGAAAAGCTAAAATAATCACAATGAATATCAATAGCTCCCTTAGTTATATTCACAAATCGTTTACATTTTTGCTTTATCTCCATCTAACTTTTCTTCCTGAAGAACCATTTGAAAGTTACAGAAGTTGTGTCACTTCATGACTAAATATTTGCCCATGCATCTCTAAAGAAAAAAAAATTATCCAAGACAATCAAAATATTGTTGTCTCACCTAAGAAAATTAGCATAAATTCAATAATCTAATAGGCAGTTCATATTTGAATTTACCCAGGTGTTTTAGAAATGTCCTCTATAGATTTTTTTCCTTCCAAGATTTAATCCAGTTCCATTTATCACACTCGGTTGTTATGCTCCACAATGCCTTCAATCTAGAATCCTCCCTGCCCATTTTCCAAAAAAATTGTTTTTCATGACCTTGACTTTTTGAAGAAACAGAAGTTGTCTTGTAGAATGTTCCACATTCTAAATATGCCTGTCTACTCATTCAGGTAGAAAGAACATTTTTTAAAACTCTACAATAGAGAGGAAGGATATAATCTCAGACTAAGTGAATCCATCAACTTTAATGGAGAAATTCTCTCCATAGTCTCTATTCTATTCCCTGTGAAGTGTCAATAACTTAGTCGCAGGATGGCACTTTCCACAGGCCAGCATTAGGCAACCTTCATCCTACAGGATAAAAATGATTCCACCATAGTCCATCTACCAGCCAGTGGTACCTCTAGAATAAGCCCCCAGGTCTTCAGAGGACCGGTCTGGGTTCTGCCAAGGTTCACTTACACAGGCGGGAGAGCAGTCGTTCCTTCCAATAAAGCTAGTAGGCTAAGATGATCTTATCTTACCCTGGATATTGTCTGTGCTCAGAGTCAAATGTTCTAGGGCTCAGGGTCTACTGAACAGTTAACTGAAAGAGACTGCAGCTGGGCGCGGTGGCTCAGGCCTGTAATCTCAGAACTTTGGGAGGCCGAGGCGCGTGGATCATGAGGTCAGGCAATTGAGACCATCCTGGCTAACATAGTGAAACCCCGTCTCTACTAAAATACAAAAAATTAGCTGAGCATGGTGGTGCTGGCGTGTAGTCTCAGCTACTCAGGAGGCTGAGGCAGGAGAATCACTTGGACCCAGGAGGTGGAGGTTGCAGTGAGCCGAGATCACACCACTGCACTCCAACCTGGGCGACAGAACGAGACTCTGTCTCAAAAAAAAGAGAGACTAGAATTGTGCATCTGCTGACTTATCCATGAGCCCCATGCTTTACAGAGGTGCCGGGCACCCAGGGTACTGCTGAGGACGGGAGTGAGGCTTGCAGATGGCGCAGGGTGGAGAGGCTCACCGTGCCCTACCACCCCCTCGCCTGCTTCCTGAACTCGCTCGGTGCCAGGAATGTCTGAATTATTCCATGCCCCACTTACTGCAGAGCTTTCCAGTCCTGGACGATGAAACAGAAACATTCAAGCATGAGTGAAGTTCCATCATGGTACCCTGACTTTCATCAAGGGACTTCTTCTGTTATGCTGATGAGGAGGACAGCACATGACCACAGAATTCAGGACAGAGAACGATTCCAGGCAGGGTCATTGTTTCCTCCTGGGACCCATCTACCAGTGTTTGCGGGGTGCCAATTGTCTTCCTCTCAGGGGCAAGACGGCACCCTCCTCCCCCAGGTGCTGTTCTCCATGCCATCTGGAGTTTTTCCTGCATCCTAGAAGGTGCATTCCATGGCCAGGGAAGAGAGGAGAGTTGCAGCTCCTCTGTTTTAATAGCTGGACACTCCACTCCAGAAGCTGCACGTCCACCCTGCTGATGAGTGTGGAATACAATGAATATGACAAGGACAGGGCTCACGTAAGTATCATAATTCAGATGCCAATTGCTTTCAAATGGGCACTCATCTGCTTCGAAAAAAGACTTGCGGTGGATTACAATAGACAACGCCCACCTCATCCCCTCCACTGCCAGCCAGCCACTCCCGTGCAGGCTTTGTGCCATCCCTGAACTCAATGCTTCTCCAAGGCCTTGGTGGCTGTGTCTCAGACCAGGTTCAGCCAGAGACAGCACAGACTGTGCTTGCCGGGTCCATCGTCCTTCCCTCGGCCACCAGTGTCTTCCCATTCCTCTCATCAGCGTGTCCTGGTCATCCGCTGGATCTCAACAGGCTGGAGACCGAGCACTGGGTATTTAGAGATGAGAAAGACAAGATTTCTGGTTGAGGGGTTTCAATCAAGCTGGGGAGACAGATGGCATTGACTATAGAAGTTCGTGAGAATTTTCTTAGAGGGAGGAATTCGAGATGGCTGGGGAGGGTGGGGAAGAGTTCTGGTTAGGCCATGTGGTGAGGAAGCACCAGGCCTTCACATTTCAGGCAGA
>NW_016107390.1:3785971-3789840 GCF_001604975.1 Cebus imitator
TCCCTCCCTCCTTTCCTTCTTTCTTTCCTTTCTTTCTCTCTCTCTCTTTCTATTTTTTTTTGAGACAGAGTTGCACTCTTGTTGCCCAGGCTGGAGTGCCATGGCACGATCTTAGCTCACTGAAACCTCAGCCTCCTGGGTTCAAGAGATTCTCCTGCCTTAGCCTCCCAAGTAGGTAGGATTGCCATATACCGAGCTAATTTTTTGTATCAAAAATATTTCTTTAGCATCTGCTGAACTGTGCTAGTTGGGGACTTATTGGTTTTGAGTACCATCAGAATAAGCAGGTGAAATGTTAATTTAACTCATCTTAAACGTGAATCAAGCTTGAAAGGCCAACAAGGATGGAGATATCGATTAAGAAGTCATCAAGGCCGGGCGCAGTGGCTCACATACGGAATCTCAGCACTTTGGGAGCCCAAGGAGGGTGAGCCACTTGAGCTCAGGAGTCAGAGAGCAGCCTGGGCCACATGGTGAAACTCCATCTCTGCTAAAAATACAAAAATTAGCCCGGTATGGCAGTTTACACCTGTGGTCCCAGCTATGCTGGAGGCTGAGGCAGAAGGACTGCTTGAGCCTGGGAGGTCAAGACTGAAGTAAGCTGAGATTGTGCCACTTCACTCCAGCCTGGGCGAGAAAACAAAACAAAACCAAAAAACTCATCAATGTTTTTCCCAGGAACAAATTCTGCGTCTTTGAACCCCATTTCCTGTTTGACCATACCCTTTCTGTGGACACATGGTCTCTTCAGCTGGGCTGGTGTATATTTATTCAGCATAGCCACAAAGTAGCCCCTGTCCTGCGGGCCCGGGAGAAAGCCTGCATCTTCTTATGATTCAACTTGATGTTCTGAGTTTTAGAGGTATCCTTTCCACCCCAGCTTATACTCTCCAAATTCATTACGGAATTTTTTTTAAAAGCATCTGAGTACAAGACTGAAACTTAAATAATTACATAATGCTTAGGAATCTCCTATATAAAAAGCTTGAACTGTGCAGAGGAGCTTATTTTCCTATCACCTGCTATAAGATTATTCATTCCTATTTTACGGCCAGTATGTTTATCTGGTTTGATAATGGCTATTCTGGCAAAATAACATAACAACATAACAGAACATAAAATGCAATGTGGTTGTCATCTAGATCTTGAGAAAATATATGAATTATTTCAATGATGAGACAAGACACCTCCAGGCATCATGAGGGAGCCTATCCGAGTTGCAGGGAGAAGGGGAGACGAAAGAGGTCTGCTGACTACTGAAACTTGCAAACCACAAATTACAAAACAATAAAATCGTATCAAATGCCACCACCTCCTTTACAGAACTCATTAAACCACGGTCAAAGCAAGGAGCTACATTTCTTGAAGGTAAACCAGGCAACCTGTGCTGTCATCACTTAATTGAACTCAAATCCTTCATGGGTATCCCGAGATGATCAGACACCTTGTCATGGAAATTCCCAAGTTACTAACAGCACAGCAGTACTACTGTGATCCCCAGCTCTCAACTTGGGTAACAAAAAGCACTGCAGTCCTTCCTGACTCATCCCTCAGGCAGTTCCACTGGGACCCAGTAAACTGAGACTTTGGCTCCTGGCTGCTGACACTCCTCTGGGATTCCGTGTGCCCCGTAAGACAAGAAGTCATTTGTAAGATCCAACATGCCTGGCTCAGAAATAAGCACAGGTGTTCATAAACCCTTCGAAAGGCAAACACTGTGTTAGGGACCCAATATCTAATAGGTGAATTTGGGGCAAGGAAAGTGTGTTCGTTTCCTAGGTCTGCCACAATAAAAATACCACTAACTGAGTGGCTTACAACAACAGATATTTAACCTTTCACAATTCTGGAAGATTGAAGTCCTGATTCACAGCCAGCACGTGTCTGCAGGGCCACGCTTCTTCCAAAGGCTCCAGGGAAAATACCTCCTTGCCATCCTAGTTTCTGGTGGCATTCCTTGGTTTGTGGACTTGTGTGTCTGTGTCCCTGCGTCCATGTTTCCTTCTTCTTATAAGAACACCAGCCATTGGATTCGTGCCCATCCTAATCCAGTACAACCTCATTTTAACTTTAACTTTCAAAGATCCTGTTTTAAAATAAGGTCACCTTCACAGGTATCAGGAGATAGGACTTAAATCTTTTTGGGGAGACACATTTCAACCCACAGAAGGAAACTGCAGGTTTTTGGCCTTTGTTCTTTGTCACAAAAGACATAAAAATTTCTATTTTTCACAAATCCAGGAGGCTACAGATTTTAAGAAAAAAAAGTTTCAAAGTTATATGAAGCAGAGAGGTATTTTACCATAATTTTAAAATGTATTCTAAATAATATTAAAAATCCACAAATTTGAAAATGTTATTAGCATCATTTAATTTTATTTTGAACTTTTAACATGTGAATCAAACATGCTGATAGAACTGACAAAGACTTACAGAGACAAAACCTTCAGAGGGTGGCAGTTGTGTGGATCACTGTGCAGATATGAAAGTGGAAAGAAAAACAATTCTTTGGGCCCCCAAAGATTAGGAATTGGCAGTAATGCTTTTAGCACCTCCATAAACGGTCAGTCGTTTTAAACATCTACGACTCCCATCGCAGAAACACAGCACATAGTGTCAGGAAACTAAGGTGATACAGATATTTGCAACCTGTAACTGTCTTAGTATCAAGCACAAGGAATTCAGTAGGTGCTTCACATAACCAAGCACTGATTATTGATACCAAGACCAGATATGTGATCTAAATGAGCAAAGACACACTCCATGCTGCTTTGAAAAGAATTACCATTGGTCGGGCATGGTGGCTCAGGCCTGTAATTCCAGCACTTTGGGAGGCCAAGGCGGGTAGATCACGAGGTCAAGAGATACAGATCATCCTAGCCAACATGGTGAAACCCTGACTCTCTAAAAATACAAAAATTAGCTGAGTGTGGTTGCACACGCCTGTAGTCCCAGCTACTTGGGAGGCTGAGGCAGGAGAATCACTTGAACCCTGGAGGCGGGGGTTGCAGTGAGCTGAGATCGTGCCACTGCACTCCAGCCTCGACAGAGCAAGACTCTGTCTCAAAAAAAAAAAAGAAGACCAGAATTACCATAGATGTTATGCTTTTATATGATCTCTTTCAGCAACACCAAATTGCTCTATCACCCCCAAATCTCCACAGTAAAATGTTTTTAAAGCAATTTGTAGTGTTTATTTCACTATCTGTGGATCACACCCTGCCTGGACACTTTTACAATCATCACTTCCTCATGGAGCTAAACAGGTGAGGATCTGCCCCAGGATTCTAGAATCTTGAACAAATGGATTTATAGCCACTCTAAAAGTGCAGGTAAGCTCTGTCACTCCCACTAATACCCACAAGTCATTACAAACAGAAAGGACAGCAGGACTGGCCAAATCTGTCTTTGGCTTTTTAAAGTCAGTCTCACTGTGCACTGCTCTCTACCAGAGTAAGACTCAAGAATAAATGATTTTAGTGAATGAGTTTTTAAAACTAACTTAATGAATTAACAATTTAAAAAGAATAAATGAGCAGCCTTTTTTTCTGCCATTCATCTGAACTCCTGTGAAATAGTCCCAGTCAAGGCTCTGCCCAGTTAACAGGAGGAAGTGGCCTCAGAAGATGTCTGGACAGGCTGGGAATGGTGGCTTAGTCCTGTAATCCCAGTGCTTTGGGAGGCCAAGGTGGGCGGATCACCTGAGGTCAGGAGTCCGAGACCAACCTGGCCAACACGGTGAAACCTCATCTCTACAAATATATAAAAATTAGCCAGGCATGATGGTGGGTACCTGAAATCCCAGCTACTGAGAAGGCTGAGGCTCTGGGATAATTGTTTGAACCAGGGAGGTGGAGGTTGCAGTGAGC
>NW_016107390.1:3789917-3804168 GCF_001604975.1 Cebus imitator
AAAAAGAAAAGAAATTGTTTGGACAGGGGCAGAAAATACTTTAGACTTGTGAACTAAGCCTCCCAAGTCAGCGCCCATCACCTTGATTGGCCAAGCTGCACTGGTAAACTTTCCACATGAGAACACGTAAAGCACGCAATAGACTTCTCTATCCTAGTGTGTAGCCCTGCCAGCTGGAGCTAGTATTTCAGATTCTCAACAATTAACAATCACCCTTGCTTTCTTTCCAGGACACTCTTTCCAAATACCCTGACCATGCTCTGTACGGGTCACTGAGTCTGCTTTTTCCTCTGGGTGACAGATTCCTCCAGGCAAGGACCTTCTCATCATCTCCCCGTAATTCAGGATCTGATGCATACTAAACGCTCAGTAAATTTTTGCTCAGTTAAAAAAAAAAATTGTTTCTAGAAAAGACTGTAGGTGAGGCCTGCCTTTCCAATTTGAGTATAAATTCATTGTATTAGAGTTTAATCAAAGCAGTTAGTTCACAAATCACTAAGACAATGAGATGTGATTTGTGTGCCTATGTTTTCATAGGGACAGCAGGAAGGGTGGAGTTAAAGTTTAGGGTTCTATTTTGGAAAATTACAGGTTTGACAGCAAAATCTAATTGCCAGAAGAGCGAGGGTGACTGAGCACTAGGGCTAACTCGGGGCACTGGGGCCCTGGAAACAAGCATTTCTCCACTTTCATAAATGACTTAGGCTGTTTCTCCGATTGCTCTTCTCAGCAGACCAGGCCAGCTTCAGGGTACCCTAAGGTATACCTCTCATGTGCTAATTACCAACAGCAATGGCGATATCTTTTTAGAGGTGACGCTAGTTGAAGTTCCTACATTGAGAAAGCATCCCTGCTACCACGCAGCGGGGGCGGCGGAAGACTCGCCACCTGTCTGGCTTGCTTCCCTCTCTTCCTTCTGTCCCTGCAGCCAGTAGCAGCTGTGTTCCAGCTCTGCCCTCATGGCCTCTGAGACACTTAACTCCAGCCTATCTGGTTCTCTTTCTCCCCACTCTCTCTCCACCATCACAGCAGAGACTCAACATGTGATCCAAGTTTAGTGATTTTTTTCCATGCCAAGCAAAGTTAAGTCATGTGGCCTTGGATGAGGTGTCTGGTACACAAGCAGAGGGAGCACGGAGCAAACGAGGTTTAAGATTCAGGGACCCTGACCTGAGGATTCTTCTGAGGCTCTCAGAGGGTGCTTAGCAATTTCGCATTTCTCATCATGTAAAGTTCTTCCTACGTGAGTAAACATAGACATATGCATGCAGACACAGGTTCTAGCAACTTTGGCCCCCATGCCAGAATCCATCCCTGGTCTTGCATAAAAGCTCTCCTTGGACTAACTACACTGTGAGGAAGCCTGGCCTGGCGTAGAAAATTCCATTCTCCAAATCCAGTCCCTTAGGCTCTTCCCAGACCCCGCCATCAACAGCCCTCCGTGTCTCCCCATCTGTTTATCAGAGATTACGATTGCTCTCTGATCTCGCTGAGCTTTTCTTGACCAGAATCTGGGGTTGTGCAGATAAGAGCTTTGTCTCTGCCTTGGCTTTCTTCTTCATTTTTTTCTAAGACTTCCTTTTTCTGTTTTTTTGTTTTTGCCATGGATACTATGCGGTTCTCTCCTGTTTTCAAAGGCACATGTCATGATACAAAATACAATTCCATTCGGTAGTAAAAATCACAGAACTACTGAAAGGTTTGTTTTGCTTTGTTTTTTTGAAATGGGGTCTCAGTCGGTCACCCGGCTGGAGTGCAGTGGCGCAGTCTAGCTCACTGCACCCTTGACCTTTAGGATTAAAGAAAGCTACAGGTGCACACCACCTCCTGAGTAGCAAGGACTACAGGTGCACACAACCATGCCTGGCTAATTGTGTGTGTGTGTGTGTGTGTGTGTGTGTGTGTGTGTATGTGTGTATTTTTTGTAGAGCTGGGATCTGACTAGGTTGTCCAAGCCGGTTGTGAGCTCCTGGCCTCAAGCAATCCTCCCACCCTGGCGTCCCAAAGTGCTAGGATTACTGGTATGAGCCAGGGTGCCAGGCCTGAAAGTCTTATTGTAAAACCAGGCAGCAGGATTCAAGGTCAGCCTGGTTAAGACAGATTCCTGAGCATTTGTACCTCCCTTTGAAATGATAATTTGGATTAAACTTCAGATTTCTAGTTACCATAAGTTACCCAATTAGTCCATCTGTCTTCATTTGGGTACCTCTTCTGCCATTGGGTGGTATTAGGGAAGCAGCTCTTCCACAACAGAGGCGTCATCCCAGAGAAGGCTTCTCTAAGTTCATCAAGGAACAAGTTCTTTCCTACCCCGGGGCGTTTGAACTCACTTTTCCTTCAGCCCAAAGTAGTCTTATTCCACCCTCATGAGTGGGCTGGTTCCTTCTCATCTATCACAACACACTATTAAACATCACCCTGGCCGGGCGTGGTGGCTCATGTCTGTAATGCCAGCACTTTGGGAGGCCAAGGCGGGCAGATCACAAGGTCAGGAGTTCAAGATCAGCCTGTTCAACATGGTGAAACTCCATCTCTACTAAAAATACAAAAATTGGCTGGGTGTGGTGGTGGGCATCTATAGTCCCTGCTACTCGGGAGCCTGAGGCAGGAGAATTGCTTGAACCCAGAAGGCGGAGGTTACAGTGAACCAAGATCACACTACTTACACTCCAGATGGGGCAACAGAGTGAAATTTCATCTCAAAAAAGGTAAAAAATAAACACCACTCTTATGAGTGGTCTTCCCTATCTAGAGTGAATTTGCTGTCATTGTCTCAGTGCACATTTGTTTCCTGCTCAGACTATGTAATTACATAGGTATTGGTTTACTTTTCTTTTTTTCTGAGTCGTCCTTTACACCGTAAGCTCCATGAAGGCAAGAATTGAGGCCATCTTTTCCTGCATTGTGTCCGCAGCACAAATCACAGTCTCCAGAACGGCATACGCGCTCTCCATCGGTATCTGCGGAAGGGCTGTTATTGCCATGACAACAGGCCAGATCATTTCACTGGTCCTGGCTTTTCTCATAATCCAGACAACAGAGGCGTAGGACATTTGTCCCAGGCTCACCGCAGAGCTCTCCCTAAATAGTCGGAAACCAGGGAACTTAGTTCTTAACCACATCTCTTTCAGAGTTCAGGAGTTTTCCTTTGCAAGGTTCCTGTGATTAGTGTGGCTTCCCCAAGGGCTCTATTTTGTCTCCTACACATACTTCCCCAACAGGCTGGCCTGCGTACTGACTCAGAAAGGGCAAGCCAAGATGCACAGCGTTCCGACTGAATGGTCTTACCAAGTTCCACTGAGGGCTCCCTCCACTACCTGGGACAGCAGAGTTCCCAGAGATGCAGGCGTTATTTACATAACTCTGCCCTGCAGAGGAGACAGGCAGCAGAGGTTTGCTTCAACACCAAGGACAGCTCTTCCAAAAGTGGGCAGGGAAATCTGCGTGCTGAATGGGCTTCCTGGGACTCAGCCCGGTGCCCCACTCCCTGCTCCGTTACGGCTCTGGGCCCCTGTTTCTTTGTAATAGCCTCAGAGGTTCAGAGCTCCACTAGAAGGTTATACGGGGTTCAAGCTCACCCTGAGCTCAGGGACTCTCCCCCGAAATGCAGTATCTCAGACTTATACCTGAGTACACAGAGAATGGAGTACCGGTGACGCCTAGGGGATGGGGTGGAGGAGGGGAATCCCAGCTTCTTCCATCAGGAATTTACAGTCTGGTCCAGCTTGGGTTAGTCTTGGCAAAATATTAACTTGGAAGTTATTTGTTCCGGCTGCCTTTTCCGTCTGTTCATTCCTACAGAATGGGGTGTTTATGTGAACGCTGGCTCGGATATCTCTGAAGACAGAGCTTACTTCTAAGATTAATGGGAACAAAGTAGGGTCCTCATATGTCTTAGAAAGCTCTAGGACCCCACTCCTCTGTTAGCCATTAAGGGTATGGACATCCTCAGAAACTTGAATCAAAACATGGCTTGAACCAGAGACCGTCTCCCTTGGAGCAGTCTCCATAAGGCAGTTGTAACACGGTTACTGGTTCTGAAGGCAGCGTAACTCTGCCATCCATTTGCTTTGAGAGAGCCGTGGAGACAGTTCAGATGGCGTGAACTCTCACACCCCGGCCTATGGTAGCTGGCAGGAAAAACTTCCAGCAAAGGCTCACATTTAAGGCAGAATGAACTGTTTCTTAGGAGTTTTGCCACTGCAGGCAGAGTGCTGCAACCCAACGGAGCCGGCAGAGCCGTGCGCGCTGGCAGTGCAGACAGTGACGGCGAAAGAGGCCTTGCTCCGAGGCCAACACTGCCCTGGGTGGCACTTGTACTTTCGGCACCCATTGATTGATTGAGAAGATGTGCAGTGACAGAAAGATGCTATGAATCAGTAATGCTTTTAAATGGATCTCTATCTCATTAGATACAGAAGCATCTGTACACATTTTCAACGCATAATGAATATGTTTCCATCAGGCATTCCCCACATAAATCTTGGTGGATATATTGATGCTTAAATTCTTTGCAACACCCCTGCACTGTCCAGGCATCCACAGCTCTCATATTCTAACCATTGGTCCAACGTACTATGTCAAAGGGCCTAGCCCTTCAGTCATGATGCAGACAGCCATCAAGATGCTTTATTCAATGTGGTGACAAACCCAGGCAGTGGCCATGCCCTCAGGAACTAGAAGCCAGGCAAAGGCTGAGACTGCTGACCAAGTGTAGGGGAGGCACAGGGCATGGACTAACTCCAGGGAGGAAGGCTAGCAACAGCCACGCACCGCACAAGGAATCCATCCGGCAGGCTGGGGGTCGGGGCAGGACTCTGCTTAGCAGGGGTTGTTAGAGGTAGGGGTGCTAGAGCCAGGCAGGCAGCCATCGACGGACACAGCATCACAGGGCACAGTGGGTTGCAGAAATTCAAGGGGCATACAGGGGATCAGGGCGTACCCTTGGAGCTGGTTGGCAGCAAAGGACATTGGCAGGCATAGAAAGTTAGCAGACGTGGCACAGCGTGGCATTCTGAATCTGCAGGGGCATTGATTTAATTCTCAGAGCTACTGGATGGGGAATCGGGCTGAGATTGCAGACATCTTTCTATCATCAGGATTGATTCTAGGACCTGGGGCCAGACGGAGCCAGCCAGCAAGGGTGTCAGAACAGTCAGCAAGGGGGACTGAAGACAGCGGCATCAGAGCCACCAGGTGCTGCTGGCAAGCCTGAGAAAATGGCAGAACACCTCAGCCTCATAAGACAGGATCACTCAGACCCAGAACATATCAGCACACGTTCCCAAAGCTTTGAGAACTCAAGTAAGTTATTCAGGGAAAAAATAGAGATAGGGAATAATTTCAGAGTTTCCCCTCTTTATGCACTCTACATACATAATTGCATTCAGTGGGGGAAAACATTAATACTTGGGGCCTCACTTCCAAAAAAAGAAAATGAGAGTGAAACAGCTTTATGGGCAGAATCTTTGTGGGCTCTCTTGATTCAAATCCTTATTGTAATTCAGGAGCCAGAAGCTTTGCCACGCCGCCCCCACAACTCAGACTGAAGCTGCCTCTCCAGACTGGAAGAAACAGCTCCTAGAAACAGCCCTCTCCCCAAGCCTTACAGAAACAGTTCCACATCCTTTGTCTATGCATCAAAAACAGGATGATTAATGTAGATGATGGTGGTGCTTAAAAAAGGATCACTGAGACCCAGGGATGTTATCTAACTGCAAGTTTCTCAAAAACGCTTTTCACAAACCTCAAAGCGCTCCCCGCATCAAACATACCCAATGGAGCAGCCATAGAGAAGGCCAGGAAAATACATTGAGATGAGGAGTGTTCAGAATAGTAAAAAGTTCTAGGAATGACCTAAAGTCAAGACAATGCGCCGTGGTGGGGAGGGAATTCTTCCCTGAGACTGGCATTCAGGGATGTCATAAATAAAACTTCAATAAGAAGGAAAAACCAGAGCTCGGGAGAAGGGCGAGCACATAGCTGGTCGGGAAGCTCATGGTTGCTCTGATAGGTGACACACACTGCCAGCCCCGCCTGAAAAGGATGACTTTTTGGCAAGAGAGGATTTTAATTAATTCAAGAGGGAATTTTCTTAGCCAGACATGGTGGTGTGCACCTGTAGTTCCAGCTACTCGAGAGGCTGAGGCAGGAAGGTCACTTGAGTCCAGGAGTTCAAGCCTGCAGAGAGCTAGGACTGCACCAATGTACTCCAGCCTGGGTGACAGAGTGAGACCCTGTCTCTAATAAAACAAAACAACAAAAACAAAACAAAGAGGGGATTTTCAGGTGAAGCTCATAACCTTCCTTCTCCTCCATGCTAGCTCAAAAATCCCTTTGAGGCCATGAGGATTGCTACTCAGGCAAGAGTTCCCACACAGCTCATGCCCTAAGATAGGCACCTGCTTCCACCCTGACTCTGGCACGGGTACCTCTTCCACAAATCTGATGGAGTGCCCTCCTTATTTTCTTTCCTGCTGGCCACTGTCATTATAGGATAAATTTCCATAGGCAAAAGGAGACATGGCTGGTCCCCTTCCCACTTCATCCCCTCCCTCCCCAACACAAGGTAAAGTTTAAAAGGTATAGTTAGACTCACAAGTCAGCAGGGCTTAACAAATAATCAGAACGGCCCCAAGGGCTGGCCACTTACTATCTGCTGCCTGTGGGCTCCGTGCTGTGTGCTTCACCTAGGAGATACTGCCTACTGGCTTCCTGTGTGAGGGATACATTTGGTTGCCCACCCAACCCAACCACTCCTCTCTTCTTTCCTCCTAAGGGAATCCTGACCAACCTGTCCCCCATGCAACTCAAGTGACACACGGGAAGTGGATTCCAACCCATTTCCAGAGCAAGGTGCTGATGGTTCTAAATGAATCATGGTGAGCACATTCTCCCTGCCAGAGATCAGCTCGGGAATGCAGACACATGCGTGTGGCCTTCCTTACCAACTGTGCTAGCCTGGGGACAGGCACTGGGGTATGAACTGAGTTGACCAATCGGCCTGAAGGACGGGACCCCTGATCCATGCTTTCTCTCGCTCTCTCCATCTGGATGTAAACAAAGGAGCACATTCCCCCGGTGCTGTCGGTAGTCACCTGGGTGACATGGGGGAAGCCATTCTGAGAACACAGCTGACGCATGGAGACAGGTTAGTAAGGAATCACTGAGAAGTGGAGCCAGTGCCCTAATCATCTACACCTGGAGCCTGCCTTGCCTCAGAGCTTCTTGATATGGGGGATGATAAATACTCCGATTATTTAGACCAGTTGGAGTCAAATGTTACTTGTAGCCAAAAGCATCCAACTGGGGTATCTGGAGTAAAATCCTCTCCTGCATCCCTCTCTCTGTCCCTCCCTCTCTTCCTTCCTTTCTTCTATCTCCCTCCCTCCCTTCCTTCCCACTCCAGCTCTTCTGCTTTTCCAGCTGTGTGACCTTGGGCAAATCCTTTAATCTCCTGGTTTTCGGTGTCCTCATATTGAATGAAGGAGCTGGACTGGCTCCTTCAAACTCTAACATTTATAACAAAAAGATTATATCATATAATACTTCTATGAAACAAACAAGTACAGTAAGTAGGTAAACCACTGAGATTAGTTCAAACTAGTTCAAGCTGAAAGCAGAGAGTTGCCAAGGCAGTTAAAAAAAAAAGATGGCTTGAGAAGACGTGAAGTAACCTCCCATAAACAGCAGGCTTCAAGTCAATGAACACAAAAAATCAATGAGGCGAAAACCATGTACCCCTGAGAACGAATGAGGTGAAAATAAATTGACCACAAAATCGTATATTCCCTTTTATACGCAGCCAAATACAGTCACTCTGCTGTGCCTCCTGGCTCTGTCTACCCAGAGAAGATAAGGAGAAAGGGCCTTGAAGCCTTATTCATGAGGAAAGGACAGCAGAAAACCCTGGAAGATTGGAGAAAGGAGTGTTATATGGGCCAAGAGGCTCAGAGAGTCCACCTCCAAGCCATTGTTTCCCCTTCTGCATTCATATGGATGTTCTGCTCATTTTGGGTCTCCGGTACTGCATGCTGCAATGACAAAAGACTGTTTCAGCTCAGAATAGGTTTGCCCCAGTAAATAACTGTTTGCAGAGGCTGCTGCCCCTACCTATCTGCTGCTTTCAGTAGTAGGGATGCAGTCAGGAAATCGTGAGTAGAAATAATGGGGTGGCAGTCAATTCGGGGATGAGAAAAGGGAAACATTACCCTTAAGAACCCAGGGACAAGCAAGGCTTTCTATGTCCCAGGTAGCAATGGCAGCAAGAGTCTGGGGACAGCGCCTTTGGGATCCAAATAAGGAAGGAGGGAGAATGCTTAGTCATGTTATCTGGGATCCTCTAAAGAGGCCCTCCATCATGCAGCATGATTCTGGCACAAAAAGAAGTTCTACAAATAGTTGTTGCATTGATGACTAAATTGGGTAAAAATACATCTAAGTGAGTGGAGATACTTTATGGCAACCAGGTATAGGGAAAATGGAACAAAGGTAGGAGGGGTTGGGGTTGTATCTGAAAATCATAATGGAAGGGGTCCAGTGCAGCAGCAAAATAGTTATACTAGTGGGTTGAGAACCACTAGTATAACTATACTAGTTATACTATACTATACTAGTTATACTAGTATATACTAGTGTATATACATATATATGTACACTAGTATATAGTTATATATACACATATATGTATAGTTATGTATATGTATGTACATATATAACTAGTATAGTTATACTAGTGTATATACATATGTATACATATATATGTGTATATATGTATATACACTAGTATAACTATTATTTAAGCCAGTTATACTAGTGGTTCTCAACTAGCTGCCCTTAGAATCACCTGAGGAGATTGAAAAATAATAGCCAGAATACTTGAACCCCATCCCAAGAAATCTGTATTCAGCTGGTCTGCTGTGGGGCCCAAGTTCAGGACTCTGGAGGAGGTAAAAGCACAGTTCAAATCAGCGCTTATGATTCGCTTTTCAAGCAGAGTTTTAATAAGCAGTTGCTATGGTATTTAGTGTGATATGAGTATGTTTCTGCTTGTCTCTGCTCACCATCGCCTGAGTCGTCTTCCCAAAGCCCTGTCTTCCACAACCTCATAGGTTCCTCATTAGTTGCAGGTTAAACATCCTGGAACAGGGTGGGTGGGTGTGGTGGCTCACCCTGTAATCTCAGTACTTTGGGAGGCTGAGGTGGGAGGATTGCTTGAGCCCAGGAGTTCGAGCCATGATTGTACCACTGCACTCCATCACCTGACATATAGAGACCCTGTCTCAAAAAAAAAAAATAAAGCTTTTTTAAAAACATTATATATCTGACAAGATCTTCACATAAAAAAAAAAAAAAAAAGAAAAAAAAAATCCTGGAACAAATCAATGGCTTTCTTATGCCTTCCTTATTTGTGATTCATCAACAGCAATGTCATCCTTCACACTCTGACATGTCTCAGGAAAATTTCTGAACTTCAAAAATGAAGATTGAAAAGAAAAAACAAAACTTTTCAGGAAAGTGAGTTATGATCACTTGTCATAGTTTTCTTTCAAACTTGATTCAAAGGAAGAGTCCAGAAACAGACCAAATGAAAGGATTTCTCTCTTGGTAGACACGTGTGTAGGGGTAAAGAGAGATTTTTGGAAAAGAAGATCTGGTTCAAGACGTTAAATTCTTGGCTGACAGTCAATTGGGCGGGTAGAATGCTAACTTCTCAAAGGGAGGCTCTCTAAGCTCATCAAAGTCTATTTTAAAATTGCTTAAGCATTTTATCAGAAATTTTAGTTCGTTTCCAGAAGGAAATTGAGAGACATACATCATGAGAAAAGTTTTCCCCAGACCAGGTCCGAGACAAGTTTTCCTCTAGAGCAAGTATCTTGCAACTCTCAGACAAGAGGGCATTCCCCTTTTAAAGCAAAGAAAATCATTTTGGCACTATCCTCTACTCAACCCTAACACCCATGAGCCATGTTTCCAGACTTTGTAGGAAAAAAAGTTGTCTGATCCAAGATTTCTATACCTGACAATAATTTTTTTCATATGTGAGGGCAACCTAAAAATATTTTTGTTATGCAGGGATTCTAAATGTATTCCGAAAAACTCACTCAAGGAAGTACTCTAACAAAACAAAAATTAAATTGAAACAAAAACTTCTAGAAAGAGAGAAGCAACCTGTATAATACTTATGATGAATAGTCAAGTAAAATTTAGAGTTAAATAGGTGATGAAATGTTATTGTAAGATATAAAATAAGACCCCTTAAAATAGAAGCTGTTGTAAATAACAGTAAAAAACAGCACCATTGGGCTGCGTGCGGTGGCTCACGCCTATAATTCCAGCACTTTGGGAGGCCAAGGCGGGTGGATCACAAGGTCAAGAGATCGAGACCATCCTGGTCAACATGGTGAAACCCCGTCTCTACCAAAAATACAAAAAATTAGCTGGGCATGGTGGTGCGTGCCTGTAATCCCAGCTACTCAGGGGGCTGAGGCAGGAGAATTGCCTGAACCCAGGAGGCGGAGGTTGCGGTGAGCCGAGATCACGCCATTGCACTCCAGCCTGGGTAACATGAGTGAAACTCCATCTCAAAAAAAAAAAAAAAAACAAAACAGCACCATCACCTCCGGTTCCTTATGCGACATCTGTTCCCTCTGTCATGTAGCACAAGAGAGTACATACTTGAGAGGCCTGCGAGTCTCCTGCCTAGTAGACAGAATTCTTTTTCACTAACTGATCTCGGCTTTTAGCAAAATGCCCCTTCCGTCAAGCAGCACCAAAGGTTGAGATGTTCTGAGCCCACTCCTAAGCATGGCACTCTTTAGGAGGAGCCCTGAAAAGACTATGAATAATGCAAGAGATTATAGCAAGGGTATAAGTACAAAAATGCCCTCCTAATCTCAGAGCGGAGAGCAATTGTCAACTCCTCCAAAATAGCTTCTACAAAGAGGCCAGGAAAGCAACTTCCTGGAGTATAGTGGGCAATCCATACATACTTTTTTGAAAGGAATCAATAGAGCCTGCTTGGCTGATTTACCTTTCCACTGCAGTGATGTAGAAGAATTTATTGGGGCCGGGCGCGGTGGCTCAAGCCTGTAATCCCAGCACTTTGGGAGGCCGAGGCGGGTGGATCACGAGGTCAAGAGATCGAGGCCATCCTCGTCAACACGGTGAAACCCCGTCTCTACTAAAAATACAAAAAATTAGCTGGGCATGGTGGCGCGTGCCTGTAATCCCAGCTACTCAGGAGGCTGAGGCAGGAGAATTGCCTGAACCCAGGAGGCGGAGGTTGCGGTGAGCCGAGATTGCGCCATTGCACTCCAGCCTGGGTAACATGAGTGAAACTCCATCTCAAAAAAAAAAAAAAAAAGAATTTATTGGTAAGTAACATACAACCACAGTAAGTAATTATAATCATATCTTAGTACATAATCTCTTAGAAGTCAAATCATAAGATTTGAGGGCAATAACTTTATTCCTGACTACATGTCTACATGTGTTTGTGCTCTAGAAAGCCATCATGAAGCCTGTGGACACCCGGTGAGCCAAAGGAAGAACTCTTTCCCAGATATTGCACTGTGTAGGTCATGTGTGGCTTAGGAGTGGTGAGACTTTTGACTCATGAGATTGTATTTTCAAATACATTCACACAGTGGAACAAAGTACGGGTAGCCCCGTGTATCTGTGGGTTGCACATCCATGGATTCAACCAATCACAGATCAAAAATATTTGGGAAAAATGCATACTGAACATGTACGCACATTTCTGTCATGTCATTATTCTCTAAACACATAGTATAACAACTATTAATATCACATTTACATTATACTTGATGTTATAAGTAACGAGAGATGATTTAAAGTATACAGGAGGACATGAATAGGTTATATGCAAATATCACTCTATTTTATATAAGGGATTTGAACATGCATATATTTTGGTATTTGTGGGAAGTCCTGGAACCAATCCCCCACATATAATGAGGGATGACTGTAGTATGTTGTTCAAACACAGTTTACTCAAAGACGTACTGGGCCTTTAGGCAGGGCAAGCATAGTGCTGAGTACTTGGTCTCTACATTGTCTGAATTATTTTTATGGCTTCTCATCTGACATCATAAAAGCCTGTGAAGGAAGCATGGATTCTTATCACCATTTTACAAAAGAGAGAGCTGAGATCCTGTAGGGTCAACTGTCCTGTCCAGAGTTAAACTTCGTAGCACAAGGATTGAAAGGTGGATCTTTTAACATACAGTTCAAGGACTAGAAGTAAAAAACAAAGAATGCAAAACTGTACTTACGACCTAGAAGAGCCATCAGTGAACACCTAAGGTTTGTGTGCCCACTGCAAAGTCCCAGCCACTCACCATGCAGACCTCCCAGCATCTGATTTACTTAGTTCACATACACTATGTGCGAGGTGCAATGTCAAGGAGTTTCATGTGCACTTTTTCATTTAAACTCATAATCTCTGTGAACCTGCGTGGCTAACTTTTCTCTCCCTTGAATGTCTCAAGCTCTTTCCCATCTTTAAACATTTGTTCTCACATTTCCTTTTGTGGAATGCACTTCCTCTGGGTCTCAACACTCCCCAGAAAGGCCTCCCTTGAATACTTCATTTCAAGGTTCTCAACTATTTTGACTATTTCTCAGGACTGTTTTAATACCAAAAGACAGAGGGATTTTGTTTATTTGGGTTATATGCATCAATATTTCCTTATTAAAAATTAAAACTGATGAATTTCTAAAATTTTGTTATCCCACTTAAAACAAGTTCATCACATGTCAACATAAATCACATATTTTTATGAGAAATGAGTAGATTTGTTCAGAGCAATTAGTGAGAAGAGTAGCATTGGTTTATAGTTTTACAACTTTCTTTACTGTCTAGCCTAACAGAAAACAACTCGATTCTTATGCAGTATCTCTCTCATCATTCAGTCCAACAGGATGTATTGTTTTGGTTGAAGTAATATGAAGAAAATTTGGTCTTGTGCAGTTATGTGATTGGAAAAAGGCGGAGTGTGTTAATAGCTTTTTCACATAGTTGTGTATATTTTTCTTTGATATTATACCAACATTTGATATGTGGGAGTTTCTAAAAGATTAGTGGCAATGTGGAATCTGAAATTGGATCAATGAATGTTTCCACTCTATTACACTAAAATCCATTGGCACACATGCACTTAGAATGGATCTTTCTCCCATTTATGATTTTGTAACATTGTGCACTGATCATTTGGAAAATAGTAGTTGACTGAGCTATGGAGATCTCTCAAATGTTGACACATTTTATTATACAAAGTTAAAAAAATCATGTTCATTAACATCAACATGAGCTCATCAGAAAAGTATCTAAGCACTGAGATTCTGTCAAGTTCAGGTGGAAGATATAAGATTTCTAAAATTCCAATTTTCACTTGTAAGCTCAAACTTTATTATTGGCAACAAATACTTTCAGTTATTTTCATTAAAGTGACAGGTTCACTTCATTCTTTTTTTTTTTTTTTTGAGAAAATGTCTACCAATTATCCAAGTCTGAATAACAATAATTTTTCTGTCAATCATCTTTTAAATAATAGTGATATTCCATGGGAAAAAGCAGCTAGTTTAGCTAGCAACTCAAACAATTGCACAGATGCTTTTCCTCAAGATAACTATAGTATTTTGGTATGTAGCAGAAATGCTATATGCATACTTCCCATTTTCCTCCAAAATACTTTTTAAATGTGTATTCAAGGGTTGGGATTTAATACATTTTAAAACTTTAATATCTCATCAAGAAAACTCATAAATAAAAGTGGCATACTATTTGTTTGTTGTTAAGAATGTGTGGTGGCAAGGGGTACAATCACTACTAGTACAGTTTGATGGTATTGCTTGATCCTTGCTGAGGTGCAAGCAGTTTTACACACTGTGGCTTTTACTTCATCAGTGCAAATGTAAATACAGTGAAAAAAGAGGCCAGATTTGGTGGTTCACACCTGTAATCCCAGCACTTTGGGACGCTGAGGCAGGAGGATCACTTGAGCCCAGGAATTTGAGACCAGTCTTAGCAACATAGCAAGACCCTGTCTCTACCAAAAAACAAACAAACAAAAAAATTAAATTAGCTTGGCATGGTGGCATGCACCTGTAGTCCCAGCTACTCAGGAGGCTGAGATGAGAGAATTGCTTGAGCCTGGGAGGTTGAGGCAGCAGTGAGCCACGATCATGCCACCACACTCCAGCCTGGGCAACAGAGCAAAACCCTGTC
>NW_016107390.1:3804280-3809284 GCF_001604975.1 Cebus imitator
GGGGAGAGAGGGAAGGGAAGGGAAGGGAGGGGGAGGGAGGGGAAAGAAGGGGAAGGGAGGGGAAGGAAGGGGAGGGGAGGCAAACATCTTAGTATTATCACAGAAATGATCTTGGCTTTGTGGGCTCCCTGAAAGGGTTTCGACCTCCACCCCTACTCCCTGCCAAGAGTCTGCAGACCACATTTTGGAAACTGCTGCTCTTCCCAAAAGGGTCTCCTGTGGTTGCTGCTCACCATGGTCACTTCCGTCATCATACTCACTATAATATGTAATTCTTATTGTGTCTCTTTCCTAATATCTGCTTTCCCCATTTGAAGATTAACGTGAGAACTATATCTCCAGGCTTAGTAACTGCCATGTTGTAGATTATTTTTGGTTGATCAATGCATTTTTTCTCATTTTCCATCTAAACAGGCCAACATTAGAGGGGTTAGTGCCTTGGCCCAAGCTGGTAGTGAGAGGAAGAGGTAGGACCACGGTCGGAAACGCAGCTTCCCACTCACTCTCCTGTGCTAATCATAAAAACGGCAAGTTAGTTAGAAAAAAAGCTTCCACAAAATAACATTTTGTTCTGAACTATAACAAAAAGAATAGATGTCTATGTATGCAAGACCTAAAGGATGTCTTTCTGGCTTTTGTTTGGCTGGCTGGTTGTCTTGTGGGAAATAATGCCATCTTGCCCAGTTAGAATCCGGGCTTTTAGTAGGGGTGGGCATCTGCCTACGTGTGAGCTTGGAGCCGAGATGTTTGGGAGCACAGGGCCAGGCAGGAAGGGATTGTTCCTGTTCCACAGCATGGGGGAGGAGTTCCATCCCAGCCAGACACAGTTCAGCTCCGCCCCTCCACTACTGTCCAGGCTCACAATCTCCTGCCCTACCTTCTCTCTAGCCAAAGGGAATTTGAAATTCAGAAGACCCAATAGAATGCAGCAGCAATGAGAGGTTACCAACTTCATACCGCTCGGACATGTAGATTGTTAAACGAAGAACTCATTGAGACAGACACATACCTTCTCTTTCACCTACCCACTCCCTTCTGGGTCCAGTATCCTTCTCCAACATTCTGAATTCACCAAAGATTACACGGACAGAGGCACAAAAGGACCTGAGGTCATGTGGCTCAGAGTGACAAGCCTTCAACTCACCTACGTTTGTGGGGGTTTTTTTTGTTTTTTATTTTTTTTTGAGACAGAGTTTCGCTCTTGTTGCCCAGGCTGGAGTGCAATGGTACAATCTCGGCTCACCGCAACCTCCACCTCCCAGGTTCAAGCGATTCTCCTGCCTCAGCTTCTTGAGTAGCTGGGATTACAGGCATGTGCCACCACACCCAAGTAATTTTGTATTTTTAGTAGAGACGGGGTTTCTCCATGTGGGTCAGGCTGGTCTCCTGAACTCCAGACCTCAGGCCGCCTAGGCCTCCAGATCTGCCCGCCTAGGCCTCCCAAAGTACTGGGATTACAGGCGTGAGCCACCTCACCCAGCTGCTGTTGTTATTTTTAGAGACAGGGTCTTGCTCTGTCACCCAGGCTGGAGTGCTGTGATGAAATCCTAGCTCACTGCAGCCTTGAACTGGGATCAAGTGAGCCTCCTGCCTCAGCCTCTGGAGTAGCTGGGACTACAGGTGTGCATCACTATGGCCTGCTACTTTTTAAATTTCTTGTAGAGAGGGGTCTTGCTGTGTTGCCCAGATGGGTCTCAAATTCCTGGGCTCAAGCGATCCTCCTGCCTTGGTCTCCCAAAGTGCTGGGCCACCTACTTTAAAAGGCATGATAGTAAGCCAGAGACCGAGGTTCTAATCCGATCATATTTTCTCCACCTGAGTCCTCTTATCTGTAAACCGATAGATTATGCACATAGAAGGCCAAGCATCAAAGGTTTGTTCCATTCTAAGATAAGTCACTGACAGGTCTGCAGGAGAGTGAAGTCCCTGTCCCATCAGATCTGAATCTGTATTTTAAGGAAACCCCAAGGTATACTTGGAGTTTTCTCTTTTGTACACCACCCACGTTTTCCATGAGCTGTCTCTCCCGAACCACGCGGCAGCTCGGCCGCTTGCTGTGTAGCTGGCCTGGGCAGTAAGCGATCAGAAAGAAACAAGGAGTGAGCACCGAGCTCCCCTCTATTTGGAATCACGAGGAGGGCCTGGGGCAGCAACACGGACCCAGCTGAGCGGAATCACAGGCCCTCGGGCCTAGTGGGGCCTCTGGACGCAGAGCCCGGTGCCCCCGGGGAGGGGCGCAGCGCTGCAGGTGGGGCTGCCAGGGGCCGCGCGGTGCCCTTCCTTCCAGGGGTTGCGTTCCTGCGCCCCTGGCTGCGGGGAAATCTTCAAAGGCATGAGCGGAATGAGCCGAGGCTACAGCAGAGCTTTATCAGCCGACTCGCCCCTTTCACAGCCAGGCCCGTAATCCCCTCTTTGTGCCCCTTGAGTCATTTGTAATTCCTCTCCCTTCCCAGGTCCAAAGAATGCAGGAGACCAACCGCCTCCATTCGCTAAGTCCGTCTCCGTCGTGCAGGGGGTCGCTCTGGAAGGCAGAGACTCCAAGGAGTTCTCGACCCCCAGCTCTTCCCACACTCTCCGTCTGGGGGTGGCGGCGCATTCTGATGCGGGGAGGAAGCGGTCCAGCCGCAGCCTGGGGCCTGAGACGAGCGTCCCCACCCAGCCCCTTCAGGAAAACACTTTGGGGGCCCGTTAAAAGTTAAAGTGGCTCTGCTCAAACAACCCAACAACAACAACCACCGGAATCCGCGCTACGAGGTCCCAGGGGAAAGGATCAGAATCAGCCCTCTCTTTCAGACTCACCGCGCTCAGGATGGCAGGATCCGGTCCAAAATTGCAGGGTTAGGAGTAAAACAGGACGGCTGGGATCGAATTTTCTACTCCTGGGATGACTGTTCGTCTCTAATGTTCCACAGGATGCCACAGGGTAAAACTTAGCAGAAGAAAGGCCCTCAGGAGAGAAGCAGAAAGACAGATTACAGCAGGGTGCATGGTGGCTCACGCCTGTAATCCCAACACATTGGGAGGCCTAGGTGGGCGTGTCACTTCAGGTCAGTTGTTCTAGACCAGCCTGGCCAACATGGTGAAACCTGTCTCTACTAAAAATACAAAAATTAGCCTGGCATAGTGGTGGGTGCCTGTAGTTCCAGCTACTCAGGAAGCGGAGGCAGCGGAATGGCTGGAACGCAGGAGGCGGAGGTTGCAGTGACTTGAGATCCCACCACTGCACTCCAGCCTGGACAACAAAGCGAGACTCTGTAAGACAGCAAGCAAGCAAGATTCAGAGGAAGGTGGAGGTTGGCGACTAGTAAGGAAAGAAAGAAAAGGACAGAAGGAAGGAAGAAAGAAGGAAGGGAGGGAGGGAGGGAGGAAGGAAGAAAGGCAGGAAGGGAGGGAGGGAGGGAGGGAGAGAGGAACTCTGCTTAGTACCACCCCTTGTCTGTTTTGCAAAACCTGGCTAGTTGGCAAACCTTCGGGAATTTAACAGTTTGAGAAAAATCCTAGCTCCAAAGCTTACACAGGTCACATAATCTCTTTGAGCCCCAGTTTCTTCATCAGGAATGAGGGTGATAATTGTAGACTTTTCAGGTATGTTGTGAAAATCAAATGAGATAATGTGTTTGAATAAACTTTGCAAAGTAGAAAGCATTTACCAAATATAAAATAAATTCCCGTTATCCTGGTCCATCCCTGGAGGGAAGGCCTTAACCACATCTGCTGAGAACAGCACCCATGTGTACTCATCATCCTCAGAGAAACTTCTACCTCCACCATTGTACTCAGACATTGGAAAAGCCCCTATTCCAAGGGAGCCTCCTTCTTTAACAGAATTCCTTCTTCAGTATGTTGAATATACTACCGAATTTAGGTTGCCTCCCACAGATATTTCCTTATAACTTAGAAGCAAATCAGCAGGCATCATGATGGTTCTTCGGTTAATAACCTGGTCTGGGGGAAGAAAACCAATTTTTTGTTTTTTGGGGTTTTTTTGAGATCTATCGCCAAAGACTGGCTTTTTTGGTTTTGTTTGAGATGGAGTCTCGCTCTATCGCCATGCTGGAGTGCAGTGGCATGATCTCAGCTCACTGCAACCCCCTGCCTCCCGGATTCCAGTGATTCTCCTGCCTCAACCTCCTCAGTAGCTGGGACTACAGGCGAGCACCACCACGCCCAGCTAATTTTTGTATTTTTAGTAGAGACAGGGTTTCACAGTGTTGGCCAGGATGATCTTGATTTCTTGACCTTGTGATTCATCAGCCTCAGCCTCCCAAAGAGCTGAGATTGTAGGTGTGAGCCACCGAGGTGGCAGCTTTTTTAAGCCTGGGGCCTGAGCTAGGGAAGGTATGTCTTTATTCACTGATCTGGTCACAGCTCAACAATGATTGGGGTGAGATTTTCTTAGGTCCATCCCTGCTTTTTAAATCCTGTATGAGGGCGTGTCTGAGAAAATCAGTCAGGAAAGCGTGGTAGAGATGCTCCTGGAAAGAAAAAGGGAGCATGCAAGATTCTGCACATATCTGGCCTGGAGAGGGGATGTGTTTTCTGCAACATAGTTGAAAGCAAATGCTCTCCAAGAACTCTAGAACTGGCATAAGAAGATCTAAGCCCGTACAGCAGAGTACCTCTGGAAAAAATGGCTTCCGCAAGGCACGCCGTGGCATGGGCTCAGCGTAGTTCAGACTTGTGACTACTGCTCTAGGCACACAGTAGGAAGCCTTTCAATGTATTTGTTGGTAAAGTTGTTGCCTGTTGCCTATTACATGAGTGGCCCATGAAGATGCAAGCCAAGCCAGGTGTGGTGGCTCACGCCTGTAATCCCAGCACTTTGGGAGGCCAAGGTAGGCGGATCACCTGAGGTCAGGAGTTGGAGACCAGCCTGGCCAACATAGTGAAATCCCGTCTCTACTAAAAATACAAAAATTAGCCAGGCGTGGTGGTGCACACTTGTAATCCCAGCTACTCGGGAGGCTGAGGCAGGAGAATCACTTGAACTCAGGAGGCGGAGGT
>NW_016107390.1:3809889-3824517 GCF_001604975.1 Cebus imitator
CTTCAGAGAACTGTGAGCTACTTTAGAAGCAGAGAATTTCTCAGTAAAGCCACAACAACCGAAAAAGTTCCCATTTTGGTCTAGCTCTTGCTGAATGTGGCCTTGCCCCAAGCCCTGCCATGCTCTGCTCCTTCCCAGCCACCTCTGCCCTGTGGCTCCTGCTGCTTTATTCTCACAGGGTGGTTCGTTTTTCATATAACTTACAAAATATCCCTTGGGCTTCTGAATTGAGAATGTTGCCGGGCACGGTGGCTCACGCCTGTAATCCTAGCACTTTGGGAGGCCGAGGCAGGTGGATCACCTGAGGTCGGGAGTTCGAGGCCAGCCTGACCAACACGGAGAAACCCTGTCTCTACTAAAAATACAAAATTAGCCGGGCGTGGTGGTGCGTGCCTATAATCCCACCTACTTGGGAAGCTGAGGCAGGAGAATCACTTGAACCCAGGAAGCAGAGGTTGCGGTGTGCCAAGATCATGCCATTGCACTCCAACCTGGGTAACAAGAGCAAAACTCCATCTCAAAAAACAAAAAAGAGAGAGAATGTCTAGGTGGAAAAGCAAAATCCAAGTGATAAGAAGCAATAGTACATATTATTATCATTATTTGGTCTATTGAAGAGTCTAGTTGTGTTTCATAATGAAAGACAGGAAAGTAAGGTACTGCTGTCCAAATATTTCCAATTAAGGTGGGAGGAGATGAGACAGCACCAGGGCCAGTGCCACCTGAAGCTAAATTATCACTTAATATACATAGTGAGCAGCTGATGTCCAGAAGTGAGCGTCGAGCTCCTTGCTAACATGATGAGCAATGGCCATCTGTCCCCACAAAGCCAGGCAGCATGACCTTCCGTCCCAGGCATTGCTAGCATCATTCTTTCCCATGATGAAGGATGAGAGAAAGAGCTGCTCTGGTAATGCTCTGTTATTAGCAACAAGAAAAACCAAACTTCTTGTCCCTGGTTTTTATTACATATTTTCTCCTAAAAAAAGAAATCGAGGGAAAATCAACGGGAACCTGGACAGCAAGTTAAAGCTTAGAGCTGTGTGATTCTATTTCCTTAGAAGGAAGATGTATGCATACGATTAATATGCAATCAAAGAGCAAAGCAGCGCACGTGCATTACACTGGAAATTCCTTCATGTTTTATTAATTTAAACTACATGAAAATATCTAGCTGGAACAAAAGCCACAGCTCGAAACCTCAGGCCACTGAACCGCTATTGACGAACAGCGAGAGTCACTCTAATTTGTGACTAGTGTTGTTGGCATAGAGAAAGTAAACAATAATAGAAGTAGGTGAGAACAAATCACTCCAAAGACATAACCTCGCCAGCGAGGGGTTTGTAATCAAGATTGACTCATTAAATTCTTATGTGAATTGAATGCATTCCCCCACTTGTCTCCTGCATTCTTTTCTGTGTCTGTCATACAAGGGATCGTTAGCATCTTCAGAACAAAAAGTGTGGGGGGTGGGAGTAAGCGGCTGCTTCTCGGTGGGAATCCGCGTTTGACAGAGAGCAAGATAACCATGTCCAAGATCAACAACATCAGATATTATAAAATGTTTCTCTAAGTCTGAGCGATTCTCACAATATCAAGCAAATATGTATGCAGTGTGTTATTTTTGTAAAGAATTCTATTTTTCCATAACCTTTTACTTAGCTCTCAGGATTTTTTTAAGTTGTTTTTTTTTTTAAAGAAAAATATAAGTCATTTCCTAAGACTTGGTTTAATAGACCATTTAAAGAAACAGAAAACATGTAACATAGGGGTTGGTTGGTGCATTCCCTTAGCATGTGTTAGATCAGGAGAAAAAAAACAATTAGCCATGGCTTAACCGTAAGGATTATTCATCGCTGCCCTCACGAGAGTCTGGAGGGGTGGGTGGGTGCAGGGTAGTTCAGTAGCTCAAGGGTGCCCTCGTGGGCTAGACTGTTCCTATTCCTCTGTTCCGCCATGCTCTGTGGATTGGTTTTTCATTCTAATACTTGTCAGCTCAGAGTCCAAAGTTAGCTAACAATGCTTTCGGTATCGTATCCTCTCACTGGCATCCCCAGCAATTGAGAACTGGGCAGAGGCAAAAACACTTTGTCCTTGCTGGGCTCCCTTTGGATTCTGAAGGGAAGCCCTCTGTAGACTTCTCTTGGCATCTTTGTTGGCCGCACTGGGTCTCATGGCCATCCCTAGATCAATCACTTAACAAAATGAAGAGACGTTCAGGCCTATCATGATTCCCTCCTGGAATACGATCTTTGCCCATTACCTGCCGGAGGTGGATGGGGTAGGGGGTAAATTATGAGCAAATGGCTACTGCACAGGCAGGGAACCCTATCCACATGTTTATCTCAATGCTCAGGTCACCTCCTCCCCATTCTCCAAAACCCTTCCAACCATGGTGCTTCCTTGAACCTTCCCAAGAACGGCTCAGGTAAAGTAGCTGCATACCAGCTGGGATGTTATATTTGAAATCTGTTTCGATTATGTGTTTCCAGATATTTTCCTATTATTTTTCATTCTTCTGTTGCTCTATGTATGTAATTTTTCTTCTGGCAGCATCTGTCTCTTACTCTTTTGTCTCTGAGCCTTCTCTCCTAATGTTGTATTAGACCGGAGCGTAGAAAGTTACCACAAGACAAAAGTATGCCAGATTGCAGGGTCATTTATTTATGCCGGCGACCACAGAGGACATACTTTTGTCTTGTGATAACTTTCTACACTCGGTCAAATACAACACTATCACCTCTCATGTTTAAATAACCTTGTACGTGTACATCTACTCATCCTATACTTCTATTCACTAAAAGTAAAAAAATGCAGGTACATCTGCTTATGGCTCTTGTATTCAGGATGCTATCGTTAAAGCTGTGTCTTTGGTGTCTGGGATCAGAGCCGTCAAAAGCCAGACAAGTTCCCTGGCCAAGTGCTCTCAACGACAGCAGAGAGTACAGCAGGAACGCTACTCTCTTTGCTGCCATCTTCCTGTCTCTTTAGAAAATCCTGTTTAAGGTGAGTTGCAACTGGGCTGATGAGGGTCTTCCCCATTTATTTCCCATGAGCAACCATCGATACATTTAGCTGGAAAACACACACACACACACACACACACACAGACATATACACACACACACATACACACAAACACACACACAGAAAGACACACACAGAAAGACATACACACACACACACAGACATACACACACACACAGACATACACACACACACACAAACACACACACACAGAGACACACACACACACACACACACACACACACACAAAATCTCATTTGAAAGAAGGGTTCCTATCAGCCTGTCCAGTCAATAACAGCTACTTTCCTCTCCTTCCTCTACACAGGGCCCAGCTCTGCACCAGGTCCCAGGGACAAACCTGACCTGAAGCAGGGGAGGCTCAAACAGCTCAGCTCAGCCACACCCTGGCTTTTAGGGTTTATCTAGTCTCAATGGAACATGATAAGGAAACTGCTAATTTCCTTGAAAAAGAAAGAAAAGGAAGGAAGAAAGGAAGGAAGGAAGGGAGGGAGGGAGGGAGGGAGGAAGGGAGGGAGAGAGGGAGGGAGGAAGGGAGGAAAGAAAGAAATCCAGATCTGCATAGGTTAACAAAGAAGGGAGGTTCTCCCTGCAGGAAGAGGCAGCAGGATTTTGAAGCCCAGAGGATTGTTCTCTGTGAACGCTCACTAATTACCAACTTCCCCACAACCAAGGCTGGCCTTTCCAGGGCGGGTCAGCAGAGGGGGCTGCGTTCCCTCCCTGTGTGGCCGTGTCACCAGCCTTTTGACCTCCTGGGTTACAGCTGAGGAGATGTTGCAACATATAAACAAGAATATTCTTTCTTTTTTCATGTGAGGTTTTTTTTTTTTTTTTTTTGGTCTCCCTCTGCAACCAGGCTGGAGTGCAGTGATGGGTATCTTGGCTCACCGCAACCTCTGCCTCCCAGGTTCAAGCGATTTTCCTGCCTCAGGCTCCCAAGTAACTGGGATTATAGGTGTGCACCACCATGCCTACTTAATTATTTTGTATTTTTAGTAGAGATGAGTTTCGCTGTGTTGGCCAGGCTGGTCTCGAACTCCCGTCCTCAGGTGATCTGCTCACCCCGTCCTCCCAAAGTGCTGGGATTACAGGCATGAGCCACCAGGCTGGACTCATAAACAAGAATTTTCTAAAGAGACAAAAAGATAGCAGTAAACAGAAATGACTACACTTTAGCTTCCTGCAAGTCTTCTGGGGTCGGCTTCCAGCCTGGCTCCAGCCCGCCTTAGATCAGAAGCTGTCTACAACAGAATAACAAGAGGCTCTGTGGACTGCCGGAGGCTAAAGGCAGCTCAAGGCACCAAGCAGTGCTCCCCAGCCAGGAGCAATTTTCCCCCCAAGAGACATTTTTGGTTGTCACACCGGGAGAGGTGATACTACTGAATCTAGTGAGCAGAGGCCGGGGATGCTGCTAAATGTCCTGAAACGCACAGGGCGGGCCTCCCAGCATGGAATTTTTTGGCCCCAAATGCCAGCAGGGCTGCAGTTGAGAAACCCTGCCCTGGAGGAAGACACTAACCCACCTTCGAAAGATAAACAGGGGACAGTGGATCTGATTCTGCCAGCATTAGCCCATCACCGTCACCAACCCGGAGGCTTCTAGGGGAGGGGAGGAGGGGCCCGAAGGACTGTGTATTAGAAAGTCACCAGTGATCGCTGCAGCTCGCGGGAGAGGGAGGGCGTGGGGCCCCACAGTAAGCCTGAGTAAGAGCAGACTTCAAGAAAGCCATACCAGCAGCTTGACATTAGTCCTCTGGAATTCAGGAGAAAGAGGAGCTGGTAACCGGCTGTTCCAGGTACACATCTAAACACAGGAGGCTGACGAGCGCCGGCAGAGCAACCAGAGGAAAGGTTGCATAGGGGGGAGCTGCACTTCTACCCACAGCACAAAAGGACTGACTTAGAGGTGTCATTTAAAAACAAAAAGACTCTACCTACAAGTACCTACAAGGACTCTTTGGAGGAACAGACTTCACTCTGCACAGGAACAGACTGGTAGGATCCCAGGGGCTGAGTGTGACTCACAAACACATAGCCAGAGGAAAAGTATTGCCAGAAATAGATTCCAAGAAGGGATTTTTTAAAGAGATGGGGTCTTGCTTTGTTGCCCAGTCTGGAGTGCAGTGGTGCAATCATAGCTCACTGCAGCTTTGACCTCCCAGGCTCAAGCAGTCCTCCCACCTCAGCCTCCCCAGTAGCTGGAGAAAGGATTTCTGAGAAACTCACAAAGGGGCTCCAGGAGAGAAAGTCATTTTGGATATCAGTCCCGTCCAGCGAGGACCACTGCCAGATGTCAATGGTGTCCCTAACTCTCTGCACCCCACCCACTGCCTGACCCTGGGGAACCAAAACAGCCAGCCGGTGAGCAAGAGAGGGGGAAATCGAGGAGGGAGAAGGAGCGGCCGCGCCCCTCTCCGCGTGTTTTAAGTAGGAAGAAGTCCCAAGCTGCGGAGGAGAGAAGCTGTAGTGTGATAAAAATATCACATTTTGAAATTGCACCGGGCTGAACCAGAGACATGTGATTGTCAGACTGGACTGGGATCTTGGTTCTCTAAGAATAACCATCCAGGAATGTAAAACGGCATAGCTTTGGCGGAAAACAGTATGGCGGTTTCTCAAAAAGTTAAAAATAGCATACTATATGATTCAGCAATTCCACTTCTGGGTATACACCCAAAAGAATGGGAAGCAGGGAACTTGAAAGAGGCCATTTGCACACCATGTTCACATCAGCGTGGTTCACAATAGCCAAAAGGTGGAAGCAACCTGTGTATCCATCGACAGATCAGAAGATACACAAAATATGGCACAGACATACAGTGAAATACGATTTGGCCTTAGGAAGGAAATTCCAACACCCAGTACAACACTGATGAGTCTTGAGGACATTATGCTAAGTAGTATAAGCCAGTGACAAAAGGATAAACATTGTATGGTTCCATTTACATGAGGTACATGGTCAAGTTTGTAGGAACAAAGTAGAATGGTGGTTGCCAAGGGTTGGGGAGGGAGAATGGAGAGCTACTATGTCATGGGTGCAGAGTTTCAGTTTGGGAAGATGGAAAGACTTCTGAAGATAGGTGGTAGGGATGACGGTACAATGAGGCAAATGTACGTAACGCCACTTAAAAACGGTTAAAATGGTACATTTTATGTTACTCATATTTTCCCACAATCTGTTGAAAACTGGAAACAAAGAAACAAATAATAACCACCAAGATTATGTGATCTGACCAAGACTTCTTCCAAAGAGCAAGGAAGAGCGAGGCTATAGAGTAAGCTCAATGGGATCACTGAGTGGGAAACGAAGTCAGTTTCTACTGCATCTTGAGAAGTTCTGAGCTGTTTAATAAACCAGCTGCTCTTCTTTAACTTCCTGCCACTTGGCAATGCCCCAGACTCCAAGCATCCCATTGCTGCCGACCCCTTAACCTGTCTTCTGAGCGCTAATCTGTGACCAGGACCTGCCTGTCCTTGGATACTTATCACCGGTGGTGTCAAGCAAAGGAAAGCACATTTCCAGAGTGGCACACCTTTGCAATGACCCAGCTTGACTTTCTCTTTATGGTAAGTAAAATTGACTCTTTTTTTGGTACACAGTTCTATGAGTTTTAACACATGTAGTAGCTTTGTTTTTAAAATCACAATAATACCAGAACCCCTCGTAGTTATGGAGTGAAGAATCAAGATGACCTAATTTACAGTGACAAAGAAGAGCCCTGTATCCCATTCCCATGGCTGAAGTTCCTAATACTTTCCTCTGGACATTCAGGCTCAAAACCTTCACCTGCCTTGCCTCTTCTACTCATTTTCCCACATTCAGAGCTGATAAGGTGGGCTGTCGGGTGGGCACAATGTTCTGAGGGCTGGAGAGAGCTGCACCATCTGCCCTCCCACACAGAAAGTGAGCACACTGGAATGCAAGTTCATGAGAGCGACTTTACGTAGGTAGAGCCTTGAATCTGTTCTCAAACATTTCAACGTTGGTGCTTTGTTATTTGTAATGAATTGTTTAATGGATACAGTACGCAATAGGTTATCAACAGCCTCATGACTGAGAAGGATGCCAGCTATTAAAGAGAACTTTGATCTGGTTTCAAATCCTAGCTCTACCGCTTCCTAGCAGGGCTTTGTCCTTAAAATATTGGTGTTTCACATTTTTCATCTATAAAGTCAGTCTACAGTTGTTATGGGGATTAATAAGATAAAGCATTCCACACACAATAGGAATTCAATAAATGACAGCCTTCTATGCATGTGGATATGACCTAAAATGGAACTGTGGAATTGCAATAAATGAAACTTTTCTCTACTTTTACTTGGGCTCTTAAAAAATTAAGAGACACCTTCTGCTCCCATCACGAGACTAACGTACATGTCACAGTACTTCCGTGGATTACATGTCTCTGTTAGGATACTTTCAGTTACAAGAACAGAAAACACAGCTAAATGTACCCTAAACCACAGAGCATGTACTATCTCACATAACAAGGCTATAGGTGAAACAGCTTTAGGGTTAATCAGTGACTGCACCCAGATCTATGCAATCAAGGCCATGGAATCTTTCCTTCTTTCTGTTCTCTTATTCTCAGTGCAATGACGTTTGTCTTCAAGATGATTGCCTCATGGTCCCAAGATGTCTGCAATATCTCCAAGGATTTTATCCTTATACAATAACACACAGGGGCAGGAAAAGGAGAAGTTTCTCTAATGTCTTCTTTTGAAAAACAAAAATATCCAGCTGGAAATAGTGGCTCATGCCTGTAATTCAGCACTTTGGGAGGCCAAGGCAGACAGATCATGAGGTCAGGAGTTCGAGACCAGCCTGACCAACATGGTGAAACCCTGTCTCTACTAAAACTAAAAAAAATAGCTAGGCATGGTGGTGCACACCTGTAATCCCAGCTACTCAGGAGGCTGAGGCAGGAGAATCGATTGAACCCGGGAGGCGGAAATTGCAGTGAGCCAAGATCAGGCCACTGCACTCCGGCCTGGGCAACAAAGTGAGACTCCGCCTCAAAAAAGAAAAGAAAAGAAAACAAAAGCAGAAAAATCCTTTCACAGAAGACCACGACTCAGCAATTTTTCTTTTATACCTAGTTGACCAGAATTGGGAAATCTATCACCTGCCCCTGCTTAACCAATTACTAGTAAGGGGAATGAGACCAGCTGGAATGGCTTGGACCAATCAAAACTCACCCCAGGAGTGAGGTTGGGCTTCTTCCCTGAGTACACGGGAGAAGGAGTAGAAAAACAATTGTGTCTGATACACACCAAAAATACCATCTCTGAGGACGGGGACCAAGTCTAATGCTGCATTTTTGCTTAACAGAAGGCTAAGTGTTTAATAGATGCTCAATAGATGATAATTGAAATAGCCATTCAGATCCTTAAAAAAGCAACAGACTGGTATAATCAAAGACTTTTAAAACCTACGTATATCCCTGATTACTAATCACAGATAGTAAACGTCTGCTAAGTCCCCCCTGCATTCCTTGGTAGAAAAGCATGTCTCCTGGCCTCTTGAAAGGACTTATTGGTCTAAGGAAGGATGGGATTTTCAATTTATGAAAATCTGTAGTTATTCATTAATTCGACAAATATCATTGAACAATTATAAGTGCTAGATTTGGGGATCTATTGTTGAACTTTATACATATGGTCTCCATCCTCAGGAGCTTAAGGGGGTGAAAAAGAGACATTAAACAAACGAACACTATATTTAAGGGCAATTCAGGAGAAAACTTGTAAGCACTAACGAGGGCCAGGATCCAAGAAAGCCTAGCTGGTCTAGGAATCAGAAAAGGTTTCACAGAAAGGGCTATTGAATGTAACAGCTGAAGAGGAAGTAGAAGTTCCCTTCATTTAATTAGAAAAAGTTCCACTGGAAGGTTAGATGTAAGGAAATCTTTCCATGCAGGTGTGGAGTTAAATGTTAATGCAGGCAGAAGGAATGACTTATTTAACACATTCAGCAATGAATTAAGGATAAGGAAGAAAAAATAACCAGAGGTGACATGTATTGCAGTAGTGTTTGTCAGAAGACTTGAAGCTTTAATTATGAAATAGCAAATCAAGTTTGAATACCTCCTTAGTCGAGAAAATTTAGTAAATCTCTCCATTCTCATACTTTAACACTCCATATCACTGGCTAGTTACAAGGCTTAAAATAGAAGGGGTCACTTGCTTTACAATTCAGTTCTGTACAATGACTTTTCCCCCACAAGCATCTCAAAGGCTTTTTCTGTCACAGTTGATTACATGGAAAGCCTTTATGACTACATATTTTATGATATAGTTGCAAAATAATTATTTACTTATAAAATAAATATTCAGCCATTAATCTAGTTTTTAAAAATAATAATTTACCTTTTACCTAAGACTTTGCATGAGATAGCTGGCAACTCTCAGAAAAGCAGGTATCTCTTATTACGTTACCTGGATACATTTCAGCAGCGTGTTTGTGTGTGCTTGTCTTGCTAGAAAGGAGCCCTAAATCAATTATGGCAGGTCCTCAAATACCATCATTCTATTCAACATCTTTTCAATATAACATTGATGAGAAAGGCCGGGTGCGGTGGCTCATGCCTGTAATCCCCACACTTTGTAAGGCCGAGGTGGGGGGGGGGGATTGCTTGAGGCCAGGAGTTCGAGACCAGCCTCGCCAACATGGCAAAACGCTGTCTCTACTAAAAATACAAAAATTAGCTAGGTGTTGGTGGAGTGCGCCTGTAGTCCCAGCCACTGGGGAGGCTGAGGCACAAGAATCACCTAAGCCTGGGAGGCAGAGGTTGCAGTGAGCCGAGATCACACCGCTGCACTCCAACCTGGGCAACAGAGTAAGATTCTGTCTCAAAAAAACACTGATGAGAAAAAAGAATGGCTTCCTCACCAAGGCCACCGTCTGTGTGAATTTGCACATTCTCCCCATGTCTATATGGGTTTTCTCCAGGTACTCAGTTTTCTCCCACATCCCAAAGATGTGCATGTTAGATAAATTGCTGTGTCTACAATATCCTGGTGTGAGTGTGGCTGTGTGTGTTGAGTGCACACTGCGATGGGATGGCATTCCGTCCAGGGTCCAGGGAAGATTGGACTCAACTGCTGCCCTGAGCTTCCAGGAGAGGCTCTGGCCACCCTCAATCCTGAACTGGAATAATCAGGTAAATAATTCTTACCTGTTTTTATTCAGCTTTCTTGTGTCTATAGCTCACATTTATTTCAATATTTAATCTTAGAAGTATGTTGAGTCTTATTTAGATTTTTAGTAATGTTTTTGTGACCAGAAATATGCTGTAAGAACTTTCTTGTTTATATCATTTAGCCTATGGTAAAACAGTTTTGTTATACTTCATTTCACTTAAAGTTGCAGTTTCTGAGAACCTATCGACCATGTTAAGACTTAACTGTACTATAATGTGTTTTTTCTTCATTGATTCCTAGCAGGGTAATAAAATTGTTAACCTAAGGGAACAAATAAATTCTAGAAGTAAAGGCTTTCTACACAGTTGTTGCAGAAATTCCAACCATATGCTGTTGAGACAAATGGTTTAACAACTCACCATTGGCCAGATAAGGTCTGTCTCCCCCCTGCTGCATTTGCACATGCTGTTCCATTAGCCCCAAACCATTCCCCTCACACCCCCGTTACTCATGTTTTAAATGGGACCCAAAGCTCCGCTGCCCACCATACAGTCAGTGAAGTCACTTGTTAAACACAGCTTCCCTGCCCTACCTTCAGAGATTCTATTATAACTTGGAAGGGGAGAGCAAGGCAGAGAATATGAATTTTTGTCCCCTACCCAAGTTCATTCCAAAGTATGAGCAAATTGGGAACCAACGCTCACTCCCTCTCCAAATACCACTTTCTCTTGGAAATCTCACCTAATCCTCTCAGCTTCCCTCTCTGTTCTCCTAAACACGGTATACTTGTAACCTGACTTTGGCACTCAGCACACCCAACCATGTGCTTCCCTGCCTCTCCTCCTCCTCTCCCCCATGAGCCTCTCCAAGGCAGATCCATCCTATTCCTCTTCCAATTCCTAGCACAAGGCTCAGAATCTTTGAATCATTCATAGATGGTCGTGGAATGAATCAATAAATGAACAACTCTAGGAAAAACATGTTCACTAGTTCTTGAAGATCAACGGGTTTAGTTGGCGGCTGGTCCTTTGGCGCTCAGGTGTGTCTGCTGGAGCCTATTGTTTTTCCTTTCGGGTGGGCTCTGTCTCCAGGAGCGGATCCCCTCCCCGCGGCCCCACAGGACAGGCCTTCTTCTGTGAGCCCTGACTTCAGGCCCAACCAGGATGCTTTCCCTTTCCTTTGACTGGGAGTGGAGTTAAAACAGTATTAAACTTTAACAACAGACGTTTAATTGCACAAATTGCAGACTTGCGAGTCCAGGTTCTGAAAGGCATCAAATTTGAATGAAAGGGAAACGTGTGATTTGGGGGAGAATTCTCAGTACATTTTAATAGGATTCCACCAATTAATTTATCTCCTGGCTTCCACAAACACCATAATAAACTTGTCATTTTCTGAGAATTAACTGTTCGATGAGACGTGTCTGGACGATTGCATATTAACAATCTTGTGAACTCGCCGCCATAATGGGAGAGCAAAGTGAATGACTGCAGAAAGAAGAAATAAAACGGGGACCGGCAGCTTTGGGGTGCGCTTCGGCGGCAGCGCTGCTGTGAGGGGACTGAATAAATGGGAGGCAACACTGCCTCTTCCAAAAAAAAAAAAAAAAAAAAAAAAAAAAAACCTGAGAAAGAATTCACCGTTCCAGAGCTTCAGTCCCGCGGCCTACGCGTCCACAATACAAACAGGGTTGGGGTGACCCACGTCCCAGAAGACCGAAGCCGTCCGCGGAAAGCGCTGGTTCCCCGGCAGCCCGAGCGGCCGGCGCCTTGATGACAAACGCCCAGATTCAGGCGTTCTTTTGGAGTTCCTGGGAAAGCGCGGCTAATCCGCGTGAGCCCGCGCGCGTCGCGGCTGCCTTCGGCCCGGCTGCAGGGCCCGCGGGACGCCGGCACCCTGGGCCCCGACCTCGGCTGGCAGCACCTCCACGTGCGTGCGCGCCGCGAGGTTCTCGGCGCAGACGCGGGTGGCTGTGGGCGTGCGGGGAGAGGGAGAAGGAGAAGTGCTGGCTGCTTGGAGAAGGGGGAAAGCAGACGGATCAGGCAGGTCTCTGTCCCCAGCCTGCTCTTGCTCACTTTCCTCTGCTCTTCCCAGGCTTCCCCCCACTTCCTAAGCCCTCCCTTCTCCGCGCCTCTCTCCTTCTTCGTTCTCTTCGCACTTTTCAATGCGCCAGGCTGTAAGAGCCTTACAGGGAGTGGCTGAACTGTAACAACTCTGTGAAGTAGGTACATTTTGCAGATGAGGAAACTGAGGCACAGGAGAGCCCAGGGGGCACTGGATGTGGAACCAGGCCTCCAGAGCGCGCTTTCTCCACCACGAAGCTACAAGCTGCTGATGTCACTAGCAAGGACTTTCCTGTAACCTGCACTGTCACCCTGTCATAAACACCTCTATGTTTCCATCTCAACGGCCTCATTTAGAGAGAGCAAGGAGTTCACACGCCAGTCAAATGGAGAAGACGTGGAAGAGACGGTTTAGTGTATCAAAGCATTTTCCACCAGCAAAGCCTGGCCGGGGTAGAAGTTCTCTTGCTTCAGTAAAGACGCAGGTCTAATGAGCGCGCGCACCTCCACTAGCTCCACTTTCCCCTAAAGGAACTGAGGAAGAATCTCCACCTCTGGTAAGGGTGTTTAAAAGCCAAGCTGTGAAAAACATGGATGAAAGGAGGGTTTATTAATAGATGACAAATGATCTCCTTGGTGTTCTGGAAAATACCTGAAATAGTATGCTGCATACCTGAGAATAATAATTCAGAAAGCAACAAGGCAGGAAACAGAATCCGGAAAGTTCAGGGACATTTGTTAAGATCTTGCAGCATGAGTCAGAAAACTGTGCTGAATATGTTGGAGCAGGGGGAGGGGACGTTTCAGCTTCATTAGAGATTAAAGAAATGAAATTAAACAGCAAAGAGATACCAGATATCAACTCCGACGCAGGGCGCGGAGGTAAGAGCTAACGACGCAGAATGTGGCATCTCATATATTGCTGGTGGGAGTGCAAACTGACACACTTAAGAGATGATTTGGAAATACTGATCGAATGCCTCAAAACGTGTATTTTCGGCCCAATAGTTCTCTTTATGGAGTTTTATCCTAGGATCATAATTGCCAATATGCCAGATAACTTGGATAGAAGAAGAGTCAATGTGCTGTTCTTAATACTGAAAGAATGAAAACAGATCTAAATGCCCATCAACAGGAAACTGTTTAGAAATGTTATAGTACTCCATACAAGGGAAAACTGTTTATGATATATTGGTAACAGAAAGAAAGCAAATTTTAAAAGAGTGCATATCACAGTACATTTTTTGAAAAGAAAAAAGGATAAGGAAATATGTCTGGAAGAGCATGCAAAATGTTAACTGTGCTTAATGGCTGTGAATGAGTTTTTTGTTCTCCTGTTTTTCCATATTTTCCAGTGTGTCATCAATGAATATCTATATCAGTAATAAAGAAAATAGAAATGTTTATTCTTGAGGAAAAAACAAATTTCTCTTTCTCCTTAATGACTGATGAGAGTAGTCTCTTACTCAAAGGCAGGACAGTCATCCAAGGAGGTGAGAATACTCATCAGGCTATGTGACTTTCACCATGGCATGTGAATCTTGCCACATGAGTGTCAGCTACCCAAGCATAAGCATGTCCTTCAGTAAACAACAGAGTCCACGGGTCTTAGGTTCACATTGGGGAATTTAACTAAAAAGTGTTGTTGTCAAATGCTTGACAAATGCCCATCCAAGAGAAGTGAAATCTGATTCAGGTGTTCACAGGGCCATGCTCCCTGCCATGACAAGGGGGACTCTTTCCTTGCATCTTGTAACTTCTGGTGTTTGTTGGCCGTCCTTGGCATTCCTTGGCTGGTGGATACGGCATTTCCGTCTCTGCCTTCATCACCACATGCCTATCTTTTCCTCATGTGTTTCTCTGCTTTTCTTGTAAGGACACCAGCCATACTCGATTAAGGGCCCATCCGACTCCAGTATGACCTCTTCTCAACTAACTACAGCTATGATCCTATTCCAAGTAAGGTCACATTCTGATGGGCTAGGGATTAAGACTTCCACATATCTTTTAGGGGGACACAATTCAACCCTAAACATTTTCCCAAGAGCTAACTTTTTTAAACCAACTGTCTGGTCTTGTGTAAATGATATTTGTATCTTGAAATAAAATTCCAATAACTACATCATACACAGATCAAAAAACTATAAGCCAGGCATGGTGGCTCATGCCTGTAATCCCAGCACTTTGGGAGGCCAAGGTGGGTGGATCACCTGAGGTCAGGAGTTCGAGACCACCCTGACCAACATAGAGAAACCCCGTCTCTACTAAAAATACAAAAATTAGCTGGGCGTGGTGGTGCATGCTTTTAATCCCGGCTACTTGGGAGGTTGAGGCAGGAGAATCGCTTGAACCCAGGATGTGGAGGTTGCAGTGAGCT
>NW_016107390.1:3824563-3849442 GCF_001604975.1 Cebus imitator
AAAAAAAAAAAAAAAAAAAAAAAAAACTATATCCCAAATAGATGCAAAGACAACAATTCTTTTTGTTAAAAAAAAAATGTGTAGATGATTCAACAGAGATGATGACACTAATATCAAAAATTCATTTGAGTTTGAATAAAGTTACTTCCTAATACATGAGAGTTGAAAAAGCACACGTTCTATATTAATATTCTATGTTTTAAATTCAGGATTCATGCATATGCAATATACATTGAGTTTCAAGGTGATATTTCACTTGAAAAAGAATTGTAACTTTTTTTGTAAGTGTCAGAATAATCCTAGACTCTTGGCTTAGAATGTTAGTATAGAGTTTCCTTCATTCTACCTGATTTTTACTTTCTCAACTCTTTTGGGAAACTTATTTCTTGGGTGCCTACTATATCTACAAAAATCCTGTGCTAGACACAAGGGAAATTGTCATGAATAAAAAAGATATGCTTCCTGTGCCTCGGGAGTTTCCATTGTATTTATTGGAAATTATGGCTGGGCACAGTGACTCATGCCTATAATCCCAGCACTTTCGGAGGCTGGGACAGGAGGATTGATTGAGCTTAGGAGTTCAAGACCAGCCTGGGCAACATGGCAAAACCAAAAAATACAAAACTTAACTGGGTATGATGGTGTGCACCTGTAGTTTCCTCTACTTGGGAGGCTGAGGTGGGAGGATCATCTATCTGAGCCTGGGAGGTTGGGGCTGCAGTGAGTCACGATCACACCACTGCACTCCAGGCTGGATGACAGAGTGAGACCCTGTCTCAAAAGCTTAAAAAAAAGAAGGAAAATTACCATGAATTCTGTTTAGAAGTGGATAAATTAACATATAAAGAGCAATGGGAGAGAAACAATGGGAAAATATAATGAAAACCAGGGAAAATTCAAGAAGGGATTATTGGTAAAGATACTTGGCATCTCCAAACTGTTAATCTTTAGAAATCAATGTCTAGTTTCTTCATATCTAATCTGGACAGAGATAGAGTAGAATAGAAAAAAAAATGGAATGTGCTTCCAATCAAGCCATTAAAACAAACTCCTGGGCTCAAGCAATCCTCCCACCTCAGCCTCCCAAATATCTAGGATACAGGCATCTAGGATATGTGCCACCATTCCTGACTAATTGTTTTGCGGTTTTGCGGGGGTAGAGATGGGGGTCTCACGGTGTTGCACAGGCTGGCCTTGAAATTCTGGGCTCAAGCAATTCTCTCACCTCAGTCTCCTAAAGTGCTAGGAATACAGGCCTGAGCCACTTTGCCCACCAGTTCCCATCTTTTCTGTCACCCCAGTTATAATGGAAGAAGTGTCTTTCCTTGCTCTTATAAAAGCCAGATTTTGATATATATATTTATTTATCTGTAATGGGGTGTCGAACTGTCACACACTACAGACTACATTTCTTTTTTCTTTTCTTTTCTTTGTTCTTTTTAGCCAGGGTTCATCCTTTATTGCTGGTATAACATTGTTAATTAAAGTGTTTTTCTTTAATTTTACTTTAAGTTCTGGGATACACGTGCAGAACATGCAGGTTTGTTACATAGGTATACGTGTGCCATGGTGGCTTGCTTTACCTGTCAACCCATCATCTAAGTTTTAAGACCTGCTAATCTAACAAACCACAGTCATATCAGCAAGACTTTTACCCCTGAGCAACAGAAATCACAGATGTTTTGATATTACTCTATAGTTTTACGGATACCTATAAATAGTATGTATATCATAATGCTTATCACAGTTTCAAAATTATAGTAGTTATTAGACCCATACCTATTACTATATATAAAGTTTTCTTTTTGGGGGGGGCTATTTTTACTATTAACCCCCCTTCCCCAATCTCTAGATTCATAAAATTAACTCTCTCCTATCATCTTTAGTTGACTGTCCAGTAAATATCTGAAAGTTAATCCACCTAAAACACAGCTCCTGATTTTCTTCCCTAAACCTGCTGCCCATATCTCAATATAGAGGCTCCATCATCCATTCAGTGGCTCACACCAAAACCTAGGGGATGTTCTTCATTCCTTCCTCCCTTTCTCTCATCCCTCATTAGCAAGTTCTGTAAGTTACAGCTGCCAACTTCTTAGTCCACCCCTTGGAGCCTCCTGAGACCCTGATCACTCCACTCAGCCTCGACAAGGTAGATGACGGGGTGATGGGTGCAGCAAACCACCATGGCACGTGTATACCTATGTAACAAACCTGCACGTTCTGCACATGTATCTCAGAACTTAAAGTATAATAATAATTACATAAATTAAAAGAGGTCTTTAACAATATATTAAATGAATAAATGCTCAGCCAACCACTTAATAATATGCAGTCTTTTAAAAATTAATCAAAACAATGCAAGCCCATCCCTCAAGCTGTCCCAGCTCATGGGGAGTGCTCCATCAGCTCTCTCCCGACAGAGTCCTCAGTTTCTCATAATACCACCACCGCCATGGAGATGATCCAAGCTCGGTCTGACAAATGCGTCCTCCTAGTGACACAAACACAAAGCTGGAAATCAACTGAAGTCACAGAAGAGAATACTGCATGCACAAATACAAATGCCTTTTGGGAATGCAGGGTCAATTTGCTGAAATAAATGCACATCAGAAAGAATACACATTTCGGAAGGAGGAGACCCAGCCAGATTCAAGTCCCTGTTCCTTTCCTTCACACCATAGTATGTTAGCGATTTTTTCAATGTCTCTGAGCCTCGGTGTCCTAAGCTGTACACAAGGGTAACAATATGAACATCACAGGTTGTGAATGCTGGGTGGGATAACAGACTTAGAATACACATAGCAAACTCTCTCTAGTATCAGTTCCATTTGCCACTATAGCGAGTGGTATAAAGAAGCAAGCTTTAGAGTTGCGAGAAACCTTACAGAGCTCCTATTTTGTCTTATTTTATGGTATTTAATGTCAGAAATAATGAAAATTTAAAAAAAATCCATACACTTTACAGAATAGGCTGTTGCAAACAAGGAGAATTTACCAAGTATGTTTTTTAATGCCATAACAAATTTATTTTTTTCTTGCTGGCGTTGCATTGGAATGAATTCTTCCCCCAGCAATCGTGCTGACTTAGATTCATATCTGTATTCAGCTTAGACTCCCACTGTTCTTTAGGGGTAATTTTCAAATCTTTCTACATAAGTCGACATGCAGTTCCCATTGATAAATAACAGCCTCTGAGCTTTTACCTCCTGCACACTATTTTGACACATCACCACCCTGAAGAAATTTTTATGTTTAAAAAAAGTAATTTATCTAAAGGAAGAGGGTATTTTCAAACCATACTTCTAAAAAATGTCAAATAACAGGAATAAAAGAAGAAATGAGCTTTGGAGTAAAAAGTGAAAGAGAGCACCTGAATAAAATAAATCTCAAAAAGAATAAAAAGATCAAGAGACGATAACATAAAAAGGAAAATTAGAATCTAAACATTTATTAGAAGTGGAAAATGAAAGCATAACTGCATTCTTATCCAGCTGGTTAAGGGACATAAAAATGTTCATGAAACAGGAAAAGTGATATTTCAAACCAGTGGCTTTACCCTTTGAAAATCTCTTTTTTTTAAAATTTTTTAATTTTTTTAGAATTTCAGGATTATGAGAACAAATTGCTGGAGTTAATGTGCAGACACAAGTTCTTCATTATAGGTGATTTCCATTAGTAATGTTTTTTTTTTTTCAGACAGAGTCTTGCTCTGTCGCCAGGCTGGAGTGCAGTGGCTCGATCTCAGCTCACTGCAACCTCCCTCTCCCGGGTTCAAGTGATTTCCCTGCCTCAGCCTCCCGAGTAGCTGGGACTACAGGTACACGCCACCATGCCCAGCTAATTTTTTTGTATTTTCATAGAGACAGGGTTTCACCATATTGGCCAGGATGGTTTTGATCTCCTGACCTTGTGATCTGCTCACCTCAGCCTCCCAAAGTTTGGGATTTCAGGTGTGAGCCACCAGGCCTGGCCATTAGTAATTTTAATAAAAATTATTACAGGTTCAAATAAATACAGATAAGAAGTCAAGTTATATTCCAACCCCTAACTACAAAATGTGAATCACTAAGACATTCTATTCCGTGAATAACCTAATAATTTGATGGTGCTCAAAGATAAAAATTGTAAGTACCACCACAGTTATTCCTACACAGTTTTGACCCATAGTTGCCTTTTTTCCTGGATAATAGGATTTTGTTAAAGAACCTCAAACAGCGCTGATGTTAGAAGGGAATCTCTTATTGATCAAAGCCCTTGAAACCAGTTTCTTAATTAAAGGGAAACCTTTTCCCCCAAGAACGTATTACTTAGCAACCCTTCCTAGTTTATGTGATTCTATCCTGAAGTCTCTCATTTTAATTAAAAAGAAAAAATCATTTGCCATTCTATTCCTCAATGTTTGGTTCTGTTGCGAATACTGTTCCACATTCCATCTCCCTGCCATAAAGAATAAATATTTTTTCTGATTAGAAACACCTTCACGTGGGGCCAGGCATGGTGACTCATGCCTATAATCCCAGCACTTTGGGAGGCCGAGGCAGATGGATCACCTGAGGTCAGGAGATGGAGACCAGCCTGGCCAATGTGGCAAAATCCTGTCTCTACTAAAAATATATTTTAATAAACTAGCAGAGTGTGGTAGTACATGCTTGTAATCCCGGCTACCTGGGAGCCCGAGGCAAGAGAATTGCTTGAACCAGGGGGCAGAGGTTGTATTGAGCTGAGATTGTGACTGCACTCCAGCCTGGGCAACAGAGGGAGGCTGTTGAAAGAAAGAAAGAGAGAAAGACAGAGAAAGAGAGAGGAAGGAAGGAAGGAAGGAAGGAAGGAAGGAAGGAAGGAAGGCAGGCCTTCACATTGACAATAAGATAGGACTTTCATTCCAAGCAACCCGTGCCTGCAGCTGTTTAAATCTTCATGCTCTAGTTTTGTTTGTCCATATTAGGGCTTTTGCCCATCAAGCTCTTTTTTTTTTTTTTTTGAGATGGAGTCTCAGACTGTCGGCTGGGCTGGAGTGCAATGTCATGCTCTCAGTTCACTGCAACCTCTGACTCCCGGGTTCAAGTGATTCTCCTGCCTCAGCCTCCCGAGTAGTTGGGATTACTGGCGCCCACTACCATGTTTGGCTAATGTTTTGTATTTTTAGTAGAGACAGGATTTCACTATGTTGGCCAGGCTGGTCTCAAACTCCTGACCTTGTGATATGCCCACCTCAGCCTCCCAAAGTGCTGGGATTACAGGTGTGAGCCACCGCTCCCAGCTCCAACAGGCTCTTTTGGTTTGGTGGCTAGTTATGAAAGAGGTTAATTTGAGGGAAGACTATTGGGTATCCAATAAAACTGATATCCCTTTGGATGCTTTCAGGCTAATTAACACTCTAGTTATTTTCCCTTAAGTCAAGGCATTTATACAACTTCCAAAATGTTTGCACTACTTACTACTGCTATACCGATTGTAGAATTAGGTAATATAGAAAAAATAAAAACAGCCATGTCAAACCATAAAGCAATAATTTGCAGTAAAGTTTGGATTTATTTTTTAAATATTAAAAGATGCTGGCCAGGTGAGGTGGCTCACACCTGCGATCCCAGCACTTTGGAAGGCTAAGGCAGGCACATTGCTTGAGCCCAGACCAGCCAGGGGAGCATGATGAAACCCTCGTCTCTACAAAAAATGCAAAAATTAGCTGTGTGTGGTGGCATGTGCCTGTATTCCCAACTACTTGGAGGCTGAAGTAGGAGAATCGCTTGAGCCCAGGAGGTTGAGGCTGCAGTCAGCTGTGTTCACACCACTGTACTTTAGTCTGGGTGACACAGTGAGACCCTGACTCAAAAAAAAAAAAAAAAGAAAAAGAAAAAATATTATGTTAGTTTCATGTGAAAGATTATTATATTAATTCTATGTCTATGTCTATCACAGCTCTCCATAACAAAATATCCCAAAAGAATAACATCTATTGGTTTGTTGATTTTGACCATAAATGGTGCAAAGCATATTTGGTTCTGTTAGATATAAAAAGATTGAACTTACATTTAAGACACAAGTTCCTGAAAAGAAAGGCAAAAGAATAATGAGAGGCTACCACAGCCACCCTGGAACAATGGTGGGCACTCAGTTCTTTTCAGGAAATGTCGTGAGAATTAAATGGAGGTATTTGCAAATGGGAGAGGCGAATTGAAATTCTGAATGTTTAGGACCATACTAGCTTGTCACAGGAGCTTGTCATAGGTGAATTTTTGAGGGTCCATATACCTCAGCTTTCCTCATCTGTATATATGTATTCTTAAATATTGAGTTGTAATTTAAAAATTCGATCAATCATTATTATCTAGTCTCTATTTGAGATTTAAAGAAAAAAACAGGTATTTGGAAATCTCATTTAATGCCATGAACAGATAAAGAAATTATACTTGCCTAAAGCACTCTAAGCCTGCCGCTTTATAGAGCACTCATATTCTCAATTACTGAAATAATTTAAAATAAAGTTGGTCATTTTCTTTCCTGTTTAAGTAGCGTATGTTACAGTCAAGAGATCTGCTCACAAGTTCTGCCATCCTTCTGAATTTTCACATCCTCATTATTTTTTAAACATGTCAATGAAAGCGAACATAGATTGTGCACTTACTATGTGTCAGACATGATATGAAAACACCTCATGAACACTCCTCCCCCTGCTATAGTGTCCATTTGACAGATAAGAAGCCTGAGGTTTATAGAGAATAAGTCCCTTCCCCAGGGTTTTTCAAGTATGGATCTGGGATTTGAGTCTGGCGAAGCAGTCAAGATTTCTTAGCTGCAAAAATAGAAACTGACTAGCTGGGTTTAGAAAAAAGAAAAAAATTATTTAAAAGATGTTATGGAATTTCCAGGAGGGTTACAAAAACAGCCCTGAGAAAATGGTCAGGAGCAAAGGGAGGCTATGTAGGAAGAAGCACAGGCCCCATTGTGCCACCAAACCACCTGGCTGATTCCACTGTGCAGTCACATTAGACATGAGTGGTGGCAACCTGCTGCCCCAACAATGCTAGCACTGGGCACGGGACATTGATGCCAGTACCCTGCTCTTGGATCCCCTGGACATCGGGTTTTGCAGCTACCACTGCTACCACCAGAAAGAATCTTCCACTCTACCTGCATTTTTGTATCACCAGATCCTAATCTGAAACCTGGAGCAGGTGAGTCTAATTGGCTGAGTCTAGGGCACGTGCCAGACGCCAGCTGCAAGGAAGCCTGAGAAATGAACAGTCTGACCCTTTTAGCTTCTCAATAGTGAGGGTGGGATCTAACTTGCACCAACATTCCCATGATGAGAAATCGCCTCCTAAGAAGAAAAAGGCCAGGTTTTGTTGTTGTTGTTCATCAGCATATCTTAACCCATTTATGCCTGGTGTTTCATTATTGGAACGCTAAACTTGTGGGGTTTATTTATATCCTACTGCTCAAGGTCATCAACTGGTCTGATTTTTCACACAAAAAAACATTTTGCAACCTGCAGCATAAATGGGTTTTAAGCATTTAACATAATACCTACCACTAAGTAGATGTTTAATTAATATATGTGAAATGAACAAATGAATGCAGGATTCAGTTGTCTCTGGGAGGGACACAGGGAAAAGCAGGAAAACACTATCAATAGCTAATAACATGGTTGACTTGGGCAAACCAGAAACCACATGCAAGTTAAAGTTACAGCTAGAGGCTGAGTTAACATGGAGCCTCTACTCCAGCACATGTGGAAACTGACAAGGTTAGCACTGGTCTGCTTCCTTACATCCTGGGTAAGTCAGCTCTACTGGAGTTCCAGATCCCCACCTACGGCAAGAAGGCAAATCTAAAGAGCCCCAAACCCTCAGTACCGGTGACTACAGCTGTTGCCAAGCAGATTAGAAACAACTCATTTGAAAGCATGGAGAAAGCAGTGAGTGCCACCTAGGTACTAAAAGTTTTACAGGCATTACCCTATATAATCAGAACCTCAACCCTGTGAAGTAGCTATTCTTTGTAGCTCCATTTTACAGACTAGAAGAGCTAAGGCTTGGGGAGATCAGCTTGCCCAACGTTATGTAACCAGGAATTGGCAGAATCTGGCTTTGAGTCATATCTCATTGGCTTCACATCCATCCTCTTAAGTGCTACACAACACTATACAACGGAAACTTAAACTATAAAAATAGGTCACTGCGGAAGGCATTTCTGTTACAGAATTTACTAGCTTCACTGTCAACTTATCTCATTATTTCTTATTTCACATTTTTACAGGAGACATCAGCCTACACTTGAGCTGGCTCCAGTGAGGGAAACAGAGGGCTGAGCTTGATGCTCTCCAAGGTTCTGAAAACCAACGTTTGAAATTTAAAATTTAACTGCCAGAGTAAAGGTAGCATCATTTTATATTGGCTCTTCAATTTTTACACCCAGGGCAAAGCCATCTGTGAGCGGATGAAAATGAAATAATTATGAAATTTAGGCAGTTCTTAAGAAACTAAGTTTTCAACACACCCACATCCATTCACTAAAATTAAGGGATATGAACTCTGAAAACAGACTTCCTTTATACATTTTTGGCTTTTCTCCACAGTTATGAAAGTCAATCCATGCCAGTAATGTCTAAAATCACGATGGGAATTTTTTGAGTGCCGCAGTAAATATCTTCTCCTGGATATGCATCATCAGTCCTGGAATGTGGCTGAGGCCAGAGTAAGCATCTGGAACCAGGGTACCTGGTGGCATAGGCAAGAAACAGCCAGTGGGGTGAGGATCAGAATCAGAATTGGAAGCCAGAGAGTCTGGAATAAGAAAAGAAATCAAAAGGAAAGGAGGAGAGTAAAGATCTGAAATAAAGGGGAAAAAAACCCCTAAATGCTTGAAAGGGGCCAGGCAGAAAGGAGACGAGGCTGTGGCCAGTGGCAAGTCATGGCTTTCAATTCATGGGGAGAAAGGTATCATCTGCTGTCTCTTTACTCCTGATACCAACTGCAGCGATGCTGTTTCTTTCCAAGTCTTTCTACATAGCTCCACGGGGGTTGACATTGGGCTGGACTGACATCTGCTGCTACTTCTTGCTGCATTCTGTGCTATTTGGAGATATTCTATTGATATCATCCTTCTTTGACCTTGCTTCACTCTTCCCCCTCCCAACTCTCCTTCCGCTGTCCTATTTGTAGCAACCGCTTTAGTCCACTAACAAGGGCTCTTTTATCTGTTGGTCCTGCTCTTGCTTTTGTTTCTCTTGTCTATTTGGAGTTAGCTTCTTGATAGAAAGCCAGCACGAATTCTCTCTTGTCCTTGAGAAACTGTTGAACGTAGCTGACTTGCTATAACCAGCAGGTAAAAGGATAAGCTAATTCTATATTTCAGTGGTCTGTTTAGCAGCCTTAAACTTTAGCTAAGCAAATAACCATTTTCCTTTGCAGAAATTGTCATCCTGCCCTTATAATAACAATCCCAAGCCACTGAGTTGCAGAGACCACATGTGTTTAGAATAAATAAATAAAAAGAACTGAGCTCCTGTCATATGGATTCTGGCTTAGGCTGTTTGGATCCTGCCACTGCAGCTGAAGATGGGTTGCTGCTTACAGAATACTAATTGCTATTACTATTCTGAACTGATCTCTCTTGTGAAAGAAAAAAATATGAGAGGAAGCTGAGTCTGGGTTGGTCACTTAAAACCTAAGCTAAGTTGGGAGAAATCCCATGTGCCACCTGTATACGTGTATTCAGAGAGATAGATAGATAGATAGATAGACATTACACACAAATGCAAATATAAATGTATAAACACACACACACACACACACACACACACACACACACACGCACACCCAGAATTTTTACTGAGATTCTTTTGTGGGTTTGTACCAAGTCAGAAGTATCATGTCTTTATAGCTATAAGTTTTGTGTGCTAACTTTGTCACAGCAGTCTGTCAACAATATTTGCTGTGGGCTCATGTGTACACAGAACAGTAGAAGGCTGATCTTATTGTTTGCTTGGCTCTATTGAGATAGAACAAGTTGACCTAAGAGTCTGTTTACCAGCGATTCATCATCGATCATGTATTCTTTGATGTACCTTCTCTTTCGTGGATTTAACATCAGATGTTAGCAAACTTGAAGATAAGAGGAAAGGTATTCATCCTTGTACCTGCAGAGAGGTTCTTCTGATTTGGTGGGAAAGCTAGGAATTTGGAATCAGGGGACCTGGGATTGAACCCTGGTCCTGCTACGTTGCTGGAGCATAGGCAAGTGACTATATTTGAGCTCCAGTTTACCATCCATAAAATAAAAGGAAAAACCCTGCCCTGACTATATCACAGGATTATCATCAGGATTAAGTGAAACCATAATATGAACCAGATTTGTAAACTAAACTACTCTACAAAGCAAGGGATTAGTAACTATGATAATAATTTAACACATTGGCTATGAAATGGTACAAGCTGTCAGGATTAAGGATCACAGTTCAGAGGATGGCCACTTTAAATTATTGTCAACCTATTTTCCCAAGCATCAGTTAATACTATTATAATAAGTTCAAAATATACTTCCATTTTCTCCTGCTGGGATTTCATTCCATTGGATGGATTGTTCAAAACTGAAAAATCATTAGAAGGGGCAGGAAGTAATTTGATTCAACAAAGATCTTTTCATTTTAACAATATTCTTTCTAATGCATATACTGTAAAGAGGATCATCAAAATAATCTAGAATATATCTGAAAAAGCCTTACCAAAAAATGAAACAGTTCTGCATATTTTCTGGTTAATTACCCCTCTCAGGAACCAAATTTATAATAGGACCATTAGGGAGATTTCTAGAGAGATACATCCTCAGTGAAGAGTATTTGAGTACTTGAATGTTCTAAGAAACATTAAAGAGCATTCTGAGAGCTTTCTCTTCAGAGGCATGCTCTTCAGGAGATGGCCCATTCCCTGTTTCTGGCAAAGACTAAATGAACTCACCACAGAAGAATGGAGGAGGGGTTCAGATGCTAGATCAAGGTTTGGGCTAGGTCAGTAGTTACCATTTTGGCTTGCCAACATTTTCCCCCAAGTTAAAAAAAGAAATAATCACCATAATTTTATTTTTAAAAATGCAGAGGGCATCTTAATGCTGAAAAAGTGGAATATGTATAATCACAGAATAAAGAACAATCCTGCAAATATAGACAGTCCCTGATTTAACAATGGTTCCACTTTACAACGGCGTCACAGTGATACGCCGTTTGGTGGGAGTGCCCACACAACCATTCTTTTTTTTCATAGTGAGTATAGTATTCAATACATCACATGAGTTACCCAACACTTCGTCATTAAGTAGGCTTTGTGTTAGATGATTTTGCCCAACTGTATGCTAATGTAAGTCTTCTGAGCATGTTTAAGGTAGGCTAAGCTAAGCTATGATCTTTGGTAGGCTAGGTGTATTAAACGCATTTTCAACTTACATTATTTTCAACTTATGATGGGTTTATCAAGGTGTGCCCCATCATATGTCAAAGAGCATCTGTATAATCATTTAGCTTTTATTGAAGAACTGACTACGTTGTCCTTAGAGTTCTTATTTTATGGGGAACCTGAAAAACTTCCTCTGAAGCCAGCATCTGTTGTTGAACTCATATTTGATAGTAGTCTGGAAGTCCTTTCAACCTGAAGATGCTACGATCACATAAACACCTTTAAACAAAATTATTTACTATTCTTCTAGCACAAAATAACACTTTTCGGTTAGAGTATGTGAGCAGCTATTTGTAAAGCTATGGATGATTTCAAATTTTGAGAGTCTCCGCCACCAGTGAGAGTTTTAGTGAAAAATGGTTTGATACTTTCATCACAATTCTTACAATAAATTCACTTAAATAGCTAACAGAAAGTAAACTAGAAAAAAATCCATTTCAGATTTTTCTCTATTGATAAAATTGTACAAGCTGTTCAGATATTGTAACAGAGGACATTTGACATTTTCCCACAGGTGTAAGGAGGTGGCAGGTTCGATTTCTTAGGAGTTGCACTGGTGATTTCAGCTGCTCTTTGCCAGGGGTGTGGAATTTGTCTGCTGTTTTCTATTTCTATTAGTTGTGAGTTTCTCCGCATTTCAAGTTCCATCTGAGAACCCGACTAAACTTAGCTCATCCTAGAGAGAACAGCTCCCACTGAGAAGGTGTCACTGGACAAAGTCTCATGACCTAGGTGTCTGAGAAATACAAGCTCTGCAGTTTTGTTTCTTATGAAAGAGAAAGAAATATGAAAATCTTATTTTTTCCTAGCCATCATCAGCTATTTACTAGGCTGGGCCATTTTATACAGAAGCACAAGAATCATGATAAACTGTTTCTCTACAGAACAAAGAATTTTTTAAAACAACTGATGTGTTTCCTATAAATGGAATGAACAAGATTGTGGCTGTGTGATAATATTCAAAACTTCATAAATGTGCTATACATAGCATTTTCATTTAGTGTTTTAGGCATTCTCTGCCCAGTAGAACGGCTGAAATGCATAATAATTGTTTCTGTCTAAATCAGGTTTCCTTTTTTAAAGCTCCTGGAGGGACTGAGTTGATTTCTTGTCCTTATTTTCTCCCCATATTATAGCCTATCCTGAACATCAGCAAATGTAGGATAATGAGTTCAGGGAAAATTAACCCATGCTACACTAAGGCTCATACATTTATTCACTCATTTCCTGTACCATCATTTGCTGAATGTCTACCCCATGTAAGGTACTGTTCTAAATTCTGGGGTTACCAAGGTGAAAGAAAGATTTTACAGTGTGATGGGATCTAGGTTAGTATGTATCGGTCCAAAAGTGGTCAGGCCAGTGTTTCTCAAAGTCGAAATTTTTTTTTTTTAACCACAATCTACTGTAGGAAATAAACTTTATATCTCAACCCTGTACTCATATACATGCATATACACAACTTCATCGACACACACTTGTCCAAAAACAGGTACACCATACTCAACTGAAGCAAAATTTTCACAAAGCAAACTTCCTCTTTCTACATGTGATACACTGCAATATTTTCTCTTCTATCTCATTTAATCTTTATTTAAAGACTGATATGGCCAACTAAGTTGATTTTATAGGCCACTAATTAGTCACAATTTGCAATTTGAAAAACAGCAGTCTGGGAGCCTTTTGCTGTAGCTCCTTAAGCTGCTAAAAATATCAAGAACTGTATTGGACATAAAAACAAAAGACATTACTGAATTATGTTAGAATACTTATCCTGGTTTACCTTAAGAAAGATATTGCTTATCTGAAAATATGGGACATTCTTTGACATGGAAGTGGTAAGTATAGATCTAATTAGGTACCACTTTATAAAGGGTGTACATTTAAGGCCTTGATTATACAGCAAATGGTATATGTGGGGGAAAATGAACAGATAAAAATTCCTTAAACTGAATCTCTTGTTCTGCTTCCATTCGCCACACTTGCACACTACATTTTTTACAGTCTAAAGGGAAGATAAAGGTGATGCCAATATCCGATACAGTTAGAATTTTTCAGACATATGTCCAAACATTACAAGAAACAGCAGAGGAAAATCCAAGACATAAATGTGTTAATTTTCAAATACATTCAGACACTAATTGATAAATTGCCTCATCAATGTCTAAAATATGAGTGCTGTAACTGTTGCACATTTTTATCAGCTATGACTCCCTTGTTACTTCATCTCAGTCTCCATTGGATTGCCCACTGTGGCTCACTCCCTGGATTGCTTTTTTTTTTTTTTTTTTTTTTTTTTTTTTTTTTTTTTTTTTTTTTTTTTTTTTTTTTTTTTTTTTTTGCATATTCTCTTTAGGGGATCCATCTATTCTCTTGCTTTGAACTTTCTCCTGAATGCTGAGGACTGGACAGCCCATCCAGATCGCCTCCAGACCTGTTAATCAACTGCCTATTGGGCCGATCAAACTGTGGGTTCTATCTGTAGATAGCAGGAAACAAACATATCCAAAGCCAAACTGCCCTCTTCCCCCATGATAAATCAGGTGCTTCTTTTCCAATGCTTCCTAACTCACTAAGTATTACTAGATCAAATCAGCCTGTTGCTACCCATGAGTCATCCTTTCTCAGGTCCCAAAGCCAATCAATCAAGTCCCCCAGTTCTGCCAAGTCTACCTTCTCAACATATGCTTTAATTCATCCCTTCTTCACACACATTGCTGCTGCTGTCCATTCTGGCCCTTGCCACCTTTCACTGGTGCAAAAGCCTTCCGATTAGTCTCCTGCCCCTGGCCTAAGACCCTGAGCTGCATAGGCCCGCGTGGAGAGCCTTTCTGTTCCACTGTCTTTGGGAAGCTTCAAAGTGCCTGCCATACCCATTACCCTCTTCCTAGGGCATTCTTAAGCCACTTGCTTGTATGTTACCACAAGCCCCACACCTGGCCACAGCAGATGAAAGAATCTGCCCTAAAGGTAGCTGATGGATCGCAGACCTAGGAAGAGATCCAGCATCATGGATTTGGCTGTGTCCCCAGCCAAACCTCATCTTGAATTGTAGCTCCCATAATTCCCAAGTGTCATTGGGGGGACCCAGTAGGAGGTAATTGAATCATGGGGTGGGTCTTTCCTGTGCTGTTCTCATGATAGTGAATAAGTCTCGCAAGACAGGATGATTTTAATAAAGGGGAGCTCCCTTCATGAGCTCTTTTGCCTGCTGCCACGTAAGACGTGACTTTGCTCCTCATTCTCCTCCGGCTATGATTGTGAGGCCTCCCCAGCCATGTGGAACTGTGAGTCAATTAAACCTCTTTCCTTTATAAATTACCCAGTCTTGGGCATGTCTGGGAACAGACTAATACAGTGGGGGTGCTCTGCGCTGGGTTGAATGTGGCTGCGACCAAATCCTCCCTCTTGGAAAGCTAAGACATACAAACAGGCTACAAAAAGCAATTGCATTTCTGCATGTGGAGGCACCAGGGACTGCCTAAAGCTGAATGGGCAATAGGACAGCACTAGGGCCGGAGCTATGGAAACAAGAAAAACAGGAACAACGTCGTTCCTGCTTTGATGAGGTCTGCTGCGCAGTGACAGACATGGTTAGATGTCTTTACTGCTCTCCCCATGAATCCTTTCAGTCATCCCCCAAGATTAAGCAAGGCTCTATTGCTGAAACCTCTAAAGAGCCCAACATTGCTCTCCTCTTCTAATCTGTCTCCTACGTGGTTGTAAATGATTCTCCAAAATGCAAACATGGGGTGCGTTCCTGCCTCACAATTCCTAAAGGACAAAAATCTTGAGTCTGAGCATGTCATACCATCTGGCCCTGCGTCTTCTCCCTGGCCCTAAGCTTCTGCCTACGCTCCAGCCCAGCTGAACTTCAGCCTGTGTGGTGCTCTCTCACATTCCTGACTCTACGCACCCTTCCTTTGACCTCAATCCACCCTCTTGTCCCTCCATAAACTCATTTGTCAAGTCTCAGCTCACACACTCTCCCCTCAGTAACACCTTTCCCTCAGTAACATGGTCTCCCAGGCAGTGCCTTTACAAACTCCCATGAAAGCGATCATCATGTACATCATAAACCTTCAGAAGCTTGTAGTTAGTCTGCCTCTAACTGGAATGGGAAGGCAGGGCTTTGTTTAGTAATTCCTAGCAGCCTTAATTCCTTCCCTTATTGAAAGAACACTTACTGGACACTTTATATGCATGAGCCTTTGAGGATGCAAAACAGGCACCGTCGTTGCTTTCCCAGAGCTATGGCATGGCAGGGACAGTCGGCATTCAACAACACAATGTGGTGGGTGTCATATCGAGGGCAGAACAGGGGATGTGGGAGGCAACTGCACAATTGGAGAAGGCCTTTGTAACCTACAGATATTCACACGAGACCTAAGCGAGGAGCAGGGCTCCACAGGAAAGTTTTCACAAAAGAAGGAAAGGGGAAAAGACAAAGAAAGATGTCAGCAGAAGAGGAAGCCACATATGTAAAACTATTAAGGTAAGAGAAAGCTTGATATGTTCATATAAAAAAAAAAGCTCTGTGGAGCTTAGGGTGGCAGCTGACAAGGCGGAGAGAGAGCAGTGGTCAACCCACTGGGGGCATTTGGGTCATGCTATTGACTTGCCATTTTATTCTAATGGCCAGTGAAGGCTTTTAATCAGGGAATCTGATTGTACTTTTAATGATCAATTAGCTCTTGAGTATCAGTTAGAGGTGAGGCAGGGAGGTGAGTTAGAGGGCCATTGTAATAGCTTAGGTAATTTATGGTGGCAGTGGGAGTAAGGGAAGTGAATGAAATTGGGAGATGAAGGGGCTGAATGACTTGGTGACTGGTTCAATGTAGATGTGGTGGCCCTGTAATGTGTCAACTTGGCTGGGCTGAACTACCCATCGTGGAATTCCCTTCTGTGTGTATTTCCCGAGAAGGTGGCCCATGAGAGAGATTCTGATGGGAGACTTGGAGGATGGAAGTGAAGCAACAGCCATCTTGTAGCTCACACACACTTCACTGACGGGGGCAGTGGCCGGGCCTGCTACTGCTCCATCCTCCCCTAGACCCTCCTACGGTTTCTCCCACTGCTAATCCAGCTGTGGGTGTCCACGCTCCAGCTCACACCACCATGGCCAGCAGCAAGAAGACCTGACCCAGGCCTCAGTCTGCCCTAGAGGGCTCCAGCTCACGTTTATGGGTTCCAGGCTGTTCCTGCTGTCCTCTTTACACCTACCTTTCCCTTCTGACTGTCCATTTAGAGGACTTTAAGATCCAACATCAAATGCAAAAAGAACAGCCTTTCAGAGATGCGTAACTGTAACACTATGTACGATCAAATCCCTGTAACGAGTTCCTTCAAATGTGTGTATGTGTATGTGTGCTATCTACTTAAAGCTATCTATAAATTAATATATATGTAAAATACACATACACACATGCACACATCTTCTGGTAGTTCTGTTCTCTGATGGAAGTCTGGCTTATGTAGCAGGGTTGAAAAATCAAGAATTTACAGGTTTCAGATTTTTCAGATTTCTGCAACAGGGTGGATGGTGATGTTATTTTGAGAAAGAGAAATCCTGGGTAAAGAACATGTGTGAGGAGAAGATGAAGAATTCTCTTTTGGCCAGGTGACGTGTGAGGTATATACAAGACATTCAATTCAGCAGGTGATCAAACAAGGCAGGTCTGAGCTTGAGACTTAAGCAAACAGCATCAAACATGCCCAGTCACAGTAACAAAATTTCAAAATAAAAAGAACCCAAATGAAATGCCTCTTTAGCAAATTTTAATAATTCTGTATAATAAAACTCTAAAGGATCAGGGTTTTTTCTTATTCAGTACACAGTGAACCTTAAAAAAAATAAAAGTGTTGAGGCCTGGCGTAGTGGCTCAAGCCTGTAATCTCAGCACTTTTGGAGCCTGAGGCCGGTGGATCATGAGGTCTGGAGATTGAGACAATCCTGGCCAACATGGTGAAACCCTGTCTCTCCTAAAATACAAAAAATTAGCCAGGCGTGGTGGCGGGCAGCTGTAGTCCCAGCTACTTGGGAGGCTGAGGCAGGAGAATGGCTTGAACCTGGGAGGTGGAGGTTGCGGTGAGCCGAGATCATGCCACTGCACTCCAGCCTGGCCATAGAGACAGACTCTATCCCAAAAAAAAAAAAGTGTTGAATAGTTGAGAAGCCAATTTAGTATTTTAGAACATGATAATAACATGTGGTTTACTAGTTGCTTATGGATAACTCAACATTCTAATAGTTTTCATAAGTTACTAGAACAAAGCTTTATTAAATGTATAAATATTATATCAACTTTCATATTTAATAAAGATTAATAAAAAGTCTCCTCCCTAGCTCCAGTGAGGTCTTTGATAGTCTCATGACATTACTTTCCCAGATTAAGAGAACACAAGCAACTGTTTTTACAAATGTCCTCTAAAGATCCCTCCCAAAGAGAGATGCTCATGGCAATGAAAAACAGAGTAGGAAGAGAAGGAGACTATGCATCTCAACTCCACTTATACCCCCAACCTATTTTCTCCCTATTATAATCTGCTTTTTAATTGATAAATACAAATTGTGTATATTTATGGTGTATACCCTGATATTCTGATATACGTACACATTGTGGAATGACTAAGTCAAGATAATTAACATATCGACCACCTCACATACCTATCATTATTTTGTGTGTGATGAGAGCATTTAAAATCTCCTCTCAGCAATTTTCAAGGATACAATACATCATTATTAGCTAGAGTCACCATGCTGTACAATAGATTTACAGAACTTCTTCTTCTAACTGAAACTTCCTACCCTTTGGCCAATATCTCCCCATTCCCCAGGCACACTAACCTATTTTTATGATGTGTGTCTGATGCTATTTTTGAAAAATTGATTGTGTCCTGAATTCTTTTGCTCTCAGGCCTTTACAGTATGGTACTTCTTTTTCAAATGACAATAGTGACCTAGCAACCTATGCAAATTATTACATCTTTCAAAATGTGCTCATTATTCTAAGGGAATAATATATACATGGAGAGCCTGTCTTATTACAAAAATGCTCTTGATATTTCTTCAACTGCTCTAAATAAAGAGTTGCTTGGCTCATATTTGCACATACTCAGTTTCAATATCAGGATGCTAATATAAAAAGAACCCACCCAAAAATCCCGTTAATAAATTTTAAGAATTCTATACAATAAACATCTGAAGCCTAAGGCTTTTATAGAGTAAAAATATCACATGATCTCAATATCCTTCATAATAGATGGTTAAGTTTCATTGCACTATGTGAGACAGGTCAGTTATTCGGTTCTCATTGTTTCCAGGGATGAAGGAATACACAGAAATTAGGTGATATGTGATAACGTAGTAAGCAGCTGTATCAAAACTAGAATTTACAACTTTTGACTCTCAAGACTCAGACTAATCAAGCCACAGTCCTGCAAAGTCTGCTTTCTCGGTAATAAATGTCAACTGTATTATTTATCTGAATTGTAAAATGAAATCTACGATAGAATTCCGTTTATTGTTTTAACTAGAAAATTGGAAAAATACAATCCGGGTGAATACAAATATTAAAACTGTAGATAATCTTTTTCTACAAATTGAAAACAGCTTAATTAAACCAACAGAGCAGGTAAGGCAATTCTGTTATTTAATGACAACCTCATCTGTTTGAAATAACCACCTTAATAATCAATACCGTGTTGAGACTTTCACCTAGCATTTATTAAGGGATGTCTTGTTTTGAACAATCATTTTAAATCCTAGTAAACTGAAGAATTAATTAGCAAGCACGGAGGCTCAGCAAACTAATGCTTTAGTCTGTCAAACCATCTGCTCAGGAGCACCCCTCTCCAAATCTTGGCATTATTGAGGGTGGGGGAGCACAGTGCTTTTGATGCTGCTGCTGGTAGACAAGTTGCTCCTTGATATTTCACCATTCCATCTTCCAAATACATAGGAAGAAACTCAGTCTCAGAAAGAAGTTCATCAAAGTTCTGGCTCCTTTGGCACTCATAGTTAGAACCACAGTATTCTAAGCTTTCTTTAAGGGCAAAGACCACATGTTAAGATAGCTTATGTATGCCAATGAGTATGTCCCTCTCAAAGCAGGTACTTCAGAGGGTCTATTTTAATCCAGTTCTTCTATTCGGGTCCTTTAAAAAATTCCATTCTTGGAATTTTCTTTTGCATTGTTTTGCATATTTATTCTCAAACAGTGGGAAAGAATCCTAATCTATTTAATATGGTTGGCTATTTCATGGTAAAATGTTCATAATTCTGCACACCAATGAGACAACATTTTATTTTATCGTTTTTAAACTGACTCAGGAGGCAATTCAATAAGGAGTTCCAAAAAGATGTTGAGCCAAAAAGATGATTTGAATAAACATATATCTTCTTCCGGGGGCTGCTCATATTTGGGTATAAAGGACTATTTCAAAAAAATAAAAGAGTTTCATGTCCCTAAAAATGTTTACCAGTTGAAGTGTAAACCTGTTGCTTCCCTCTTCTGATAACAGTAAACTGATTTCCTTTGGAAAATCAGCCCCTGTCACCTACTCTCAGTCCATTTAGGCTGGAGAGGGCTGGAGCGGTGGCAAGGGGGGTACACAACTCAGACCAGACCAACTAGGCACATTCCATCACCATGGCTACAATAATTGGCTCAGGGATGGGCCCTAATTTCAAGCTGGGCTAATGAGATTTAGTTCCAGGACTTTGGCTGAAACTATTATAAGAGACGAACTCGCTTTCTCTTAAGAATGTAAACCGTAACTTCTAGAAACCATTATGGGTGACCTTCCTGAGAATGTAGCCAGTACTGAGTAAGGCAGAGCTGAAAGATGGAGAAAGAAAATACTGATAACATCAAGTTGCTAGATCCAGCTCAGCCTGAAGGTAGCTCCCTGAGCTTTTCAACTATATGAGCCAACACATTTATTTTCTGGATTTATATCCATTTGTGTGTTTCCATATGTATGGGTTCAGTCAAGGAAAAAAGACCAAAATGTTATAGCTCACATGCACATATACAAACATAATGTGGCTTATGTTGTGCCCACTTAGCTTGTTGCTGAGTTATTGCTATCTTTAAGCACTTGCATAGTTCATGTTCCAATTTCTAGCTGCACAAAGTGTTTTAAATTTCTGATATTTTACAGTGCTGTAGATTTGATGGTGGGGATGGGGAAGAACAGGTAGTTAATCTTTAAGACGATTTCCATCAACGACCCCTTACGTTTGAAACAAAATGATTCTGAGTAAGATGTATCCAAAGCCAGCAATTTTAACTTAACAGGCCAAGAGAATTTAAACCAGAAATCAACCCTGACATCTTTTACTTTCCCTGAGTGTTACTGAGTTCCTTTTGCCAAGCAGGTCAGCAGCTCTTCAAGTCTTTCTGGCAGGGTATTTCCTGGGCTATCATAAAAGACACTCCTGGTCTATGATATCTCAGCACAGTAAACCCATCAGAGGCTGTTTTTCTGGAAAAATACGATCAATAGATCAATAGATCTGTTTCCTCAGGGGTAGAGAAAGAACAAACAGTGAGTCCTAATAAACCTTCTCTGGCATTGCTCATTTCCTCAAGTGCTATACATGGAACACGCTTATTACTTTAGTCCTCTGCTATTAATAAGTCCTTCTTGAGGAAAAGCTAAAAGCTCTAATTCCATCCAGATGCAAGCAGTATGTAACACCAAGCACCTCTTCCCTGATGTTCTAGCAAAATTACTAAGAGTACATCATGACTCATGCGTTCTCAAGCATTCCTCTCTGCCCTAAAATCTGAATCCAGGGAATTTGGAGCAGGTTGCCTCTTAGCAATTGAGTTTTCAGCAGCCGTAACTCACACCGCGGCTCTGCAATATGCTATCTCTCCTCACAGAGAAAAGCAGTTGCCATTGAAAAACTCAATCAGGAGTTCAGCTGTACATCCTTAAAGTCCCTCAGAGAAAAGTTGCAATGCAGTTTGCTGAAAACCCACAGCATCATCAAAAGATTTATAAACAAGTTCTTTGCTGCAGACTCCGTCATACTACCACTCCACACGCAAGGAGTCAAAACCGCTTCATTCTGCTGGGTTCAATGGAGAGAAATAAGCATGCACCAAGCAGTCTTATAAGTTGAACCGAAAGCTCAAACACAATGCAAGGATGTGTCTAGGATTTTTATCTGCTCCTTTTTTCTACCAGAAACCCAATCTCTGGGTACCCCACTTGCTCTGTGAAACTGTCCTTTCTCCCTCTGTTCCTTTCCATAGTGATATTCTGGATAGTAAGTGCTTCTGAGAGGCAGTCATAGCATTGGATAGTCTTAGTACATTTTTCAAGAAGAATATTCTGGAATCTTTGCAATAGGAAGTTTAGGAACTTTAGGAAAAAAATATTTCAACCATTAAAACATATATGAAGAGCTTAACTAGAACCTACTCTACTGTACCACATCTCACTTCCAGGTAAAGCTGTGTTAAGGGGAATCCCTGTTCAAAGGAAAAATAAGTATTCGGGAAACTATCGCTTCTGTCTCGGAATAAGTGCTACCTGTTTGCACAAGATTATACTGGGAAGGGGAAGATAGTAACCCCCAGGGAAGTATGAAAAGGACAGGGTGTTTCTAGAACACTTTTTCCTATGAAGTCTATTTGGGGGAGGGTAAGCGGAGGAGGTAAACGTTTCACTAAAAGCGTGGATGTTGATACAGATGTTAAGGAAAACACTGCTTAGTCCAAAAGTTGCCTCTTTTTATTGGATTCATTTCAAATAAAACTATCTGTTTAAGATCTTTGAAAGAATTTTTAATTTTATTTATTTATCTATTTAGAGACAGGGTGACAGGGTTTCACTCTGTTGCCCTGGCTGGAACACGGTGGTATGATCATAGCTCACTGAAAACTCGGGCTTCTGGGCTCGACCATTTCCCTGCTACAGCCTCCCAAGTAGCTGGGACTACAGTCGTGCACCTCCACGTCCAGCTAATTTTTGAATGTTTTGAAGAGAGGGAGGTCTCACTATGTTGTGCAGGCTGGTCTCAAATTCCTGGGCTCAAGCAATCCTCCTGCTTCGGCCTCTCAAAATGCTGGGATTGCAGGCATGCGCCACCACGGCCAGCCTTTAAAAGAAATTTCTACACATTGCACTAATAGTTGGCTTGAGTTTTCTTTTACTATTATGTAATTTCCAACTTTGAGGAAAATACTAGTATTTATAGATAGTATTTACAAATTATGCAAATTGAAAATATAAGAACTCTTTTGTTGCAATATTTATATCATCACCTAGAGTGACTAATTTTTCCAAATTAGTAAAGGAAGTTAGAACAATGAGTCAGTAAGTGGATCACCCTAATGAATAAAAATAAAATTTATGCTTCTCCCAGATGGACTGTATTTTTTAAATCTTTATTAAATTTTATTAATTATTTGCCTAGATCTTGTTCATGGTTTTTCTCCATATGTGTTTCAACTCTTCAGTATAGTATAGTATTCATACATGTGCAATCCAATATTAAGTCATAGATGTGGAATGGACCTTGATAGATAATCTAGACATACAAATAGTGAAGAGTATTTTGATTTCCTCAGGACTACAAACAGGCTAGCGCCTTCTCTTGCCATACTGGAGAACCACTTCAATATTCAACACAATCTTTAAGAAAGAAAGATACTCTCTGCTGCTCACCTAAATACCATCTACAAAACTAGTGAAACCATTTATATGTCTGTTTTTTAGACCTTGTCAAATTTGACATGTAATTAGATTGGTGTAGCAGGTCTTACTCTATGTTAAGGAAACGCCCTTCTCATAGATGGCAGCAAGTATATGAATATACCGAAGCATTGTTTCTTTCTGTATTCAGCAAAGCTTCTTGAGCACCTACTATGTGTCCAGCACTGTTGCAGGTGATGTGGTGACTGAAGAAAAAGACCCGGTCTCTGTCTTCAGAGAGATGCATCAGTATAGAGGTGGCTGTGTAAACAGCGTCATGGTAAAGGGTTTCCAGAAGCATGAGGGAATGGCCACTCAGTGACTTGTGCACAAACTAGAAATTATATGCCTCTAGTTTTAAAGAGCAGAGTTAAGGGCAAGAGAGACAGCTGGGCTAATGATAAATAAACTTTTAAGTAAAAAAATAAATAAAATAAAAAAATTTTGTGACCGATATGGAGATTAACAGTGTGGCCATAATGTTTTCTTGAAGAGAAAAGTTAAAGTTTGAAGGGAAAGACGCTAAAAATCCTCATGGAATCATTTGGTAGCAAAACAACATGGAGACTGAGAGTGTATAATGCATGCTATGAGAGAGTCTATGGGGACTTAAACACCAAAGTTCAGGAGCTGTGTAGAAGCCCAGGAATATTTCACACAAGCCTAAGTAGATGAGTGCAGTGCAATCAAAGAGAATACTAAAGTCCTCTCTTAATTAGAGCAGCTGAGTCTTGTAGCCCAGAAACCTTTTAATGCCAACCTGGCTTAAAGTCTCAGAACTCTCGTAGAAGTGGTCTGACTCCAAAAGAGTTTAGGGTGAGTTCGACTTCCTTCCTTCTATTGCTTGCTGCAAATTCTAAAGGAACATCGGGGCTGGAAGAAATTGTGATTACAAATAGATTAACTGTAAAGGTGCCATATTTGCCTAGGTATTTATATTTCTTTACATTTTACTCTGGTGTAGTTCCACTGACTATACTGCTCTTTAACAGTGTGTAAAGCCCTGGCAATTAAGAAATACATTTGTATAAAAATATATGTGATTAAAATTAATAATGTTTTTAACTCAGTTAATTATGCATATGGTATTTTTGGCTCTTCAGGGGCTGAAGTACCAAAAATCTGCACCCCCTCCACACACTCATACCTGCGAAGGCAGCTTATCTTAAATGCAGGCAAGACGAACTAACAGGAACAGCTAACATCCGTTGAGCTCTGCTGTATTGCAGGCACTGTATTAATTATTTTGCATGTTGTATTTTAATTAATTCTCTCAAGTACCTCAGAATCTAGGAACCATAATTATCATCATTTTACATCTCAGGAAACTAGAAGGAAATTTGCATGAGTTTGCACCGTTGGCAAGCAGCAGAGCCAGAATTCCAGGCCACCGGAGATCTGACCCCAAAGCCCACTCTGTCCAGGATCTCACAATATAAATTTGCCTTTTTTGAAATATAAGCAGCAGGTAAGTACTGTCTTCTGAGGAGCAAAAAGGAAAGGAAATTGATATGGGTTAGAAATGCGAAACTGGAAAATGAGTGAAAGTTGGGAAGAACAGAGAGACAAAGAGCAGAGATCAAACAAGGCACACAGAGGCGGGGCATGGCAGCTCATGCCTATAATCTCAGCGCACTGGGAGACTGAGGCTGGAGGATTGCTTGAGGCCAGGAGTTGAAGACCAGCCTGGGCAACATAGTGAGACCCTCATTTCTTA
>NW_016107390.1:3849797-3862287 GCF_001604975.1 Cebus imitator
GCCTCCCATAGTGCTGGGATTACAGGCTTGAGCCACCGCGCCCGGCAGAGAGAAATTTTTTAAAAGGCACATAACAAGAATGCCACTAAAAATAATTTTAGTGAGGACCTCCCTGGGTTAGTCAGGTTTCTTTAGAAAAGTAGAATCAATAGGAGATAGGTAGACAGATGATAGCTAGATATATAGATAGATAGATATTGATTATGAGGGATTGGCTCAGGTGATTATGGAAACAGAAGTTCCACAATTTGCCATGTGCAAGCTGGAAGCCCAGGAACGTCAGTGGTGTAGTTCCAATCCAAACCCAAAGGCCCAAGAACCAGAGCGGCCAACGTTTCTTAAGTCCTAGTCCAAAGTCCAGGGCTAGAGAACCAGGAGCAATGTCCAAGGTTAGGAAAGATGAATGTCCCAGCTCAAGAAGAGAGAGCAAATTCACTCTCTCCACATTTTAACTCTGTCATGTCCTCAATGGACTAGATAATGGCCACCCGTATTGGTGAAGGCAAATCCTCTTTATTCAGTCTACCGACTCAAATTCTGATCTTTTCCAGAGGTACCCTCACAGATGCACCCAGAAATCATGTTTTACCAGCTACCTGGGCATCCTTGCGCCCAATCAAATTGACACATAAAACTGCTACATTCCACGACCACCTTGCTCCCTTCCCATCTTGTTCCCCATCATTGAACTCTCTTTATTTCATTCGATACACCTATCATGGCTCACATTTTTGCTTCTCTTTAATCTTGATTACTTCCCACATGAGTAGTTCTGTTTCCCCTCAATGTATATATAGCACAAAGCTACATCTCACACATAATCAGCACACAAGCACTTATTGAATCAGTGATTGAATCAATTGACTAATGTAATTTTCAAAACTAGAGGATCTATTCCCAATAATGTCTTTACCAGTCAACTAAAATTTGTTTGTTCTTCTCTAACAACAGGAGACACTACCTAGCACGTATTCTCATGGGTTTCATCTCTGTCTTTTGGGCTCATAATTCATATTTGCATAGCAATCAAGACCCAGGGGCATATGGAAAGGAGGAGGCTGCACTTACAGAGGGAAGTATGGATCTCATTGAGATCAAAGAGAGACTATTTTGATCAGTAGCTTCTGTGCTACTTAAATTTGTTATGAAAATCATTTCAGAATCACCTCCTCGGAAGAGGTGAGCTTTTCTGAAGAAATACGTAGGAAAAAGGTGATGTCAGATGGATAAGAGAATTTTGTTTCCACCACCAAGGGCCACGTGGAAGCACACGAGGAGGTGGAAGTAGAAGGGAAGAGTGGGAGTGTTAAGCAGTTGTGATTTAAGAGAGTGGAGGTAGCAAATGTGGGAAGACGAGGAAATGACAGCACTCAGTTGAGCAGTGGGCTTAGCAATCTGGCAATAAACTGGAGCTAACAAGGCCCACCTGGAGTGGTTAGTGACAAAAGAAACATTTGTAGCTCACCAAGAAGATTTAATTGAGGAGAAAATAATATGATGTCTGGCCAGCATGAGACTCATGGACCCAACTTCTTTTGGAATTCTGAAACATGTAAGAAATGACTGACATGTTTGTGCTTCTGGACCGAAAGCTTGTTTCTTTGGTGATATTTTAGTACCCATGCCACATGATCGTCATTTGCTCCATAGTGATTGTATCTTGACTTTCATGTTTCTTCACATGAGACATTTCATGATTACGAGCTTTCTTATTAAAATTGTTTTATTATTTGATTAACTTCTTGGCACAGATGTACTTTTTATGCTAATCATAGATTTGTGCCTTTTAACTTTTTATTTTCCATCTTTTCCATGATAGTTCAACTTTGCTTGGTTATTTTATTTTTTTGCTGTATACTTATAAAACCTGTCTTCCATATTTAGGCATAAAAGATTCACTCACCTTAGAGATTCCAATATTCATTTTCTTAAAAGCCTACAGTCCATCTGTTATCATCTCATCAGATATTAAATTTTATTACCCTTTGTTGTTTCCTGCAACTTTTGGCAGAAGAGACTATTCTCCAATAAGCCCACTTGCTTCATATGACAAGAAATGTATCAAGGTTTTGTCAGCATTCGCTATAGACAAATTATTTACCATGTCCAAAAAAATGTTTATATTTACCACTTGTTTATGTCATGGGTACAGGGTGTAGGGTGGGGGAGACGTAGATCACAGGTACAAAGAAAAGTCATGGAAATTGCAGTGCTGTATTAGTTTTCTATTACACTATAACAAACTACCACAATAATGGCTTTAAAAAAACCATATATTTATTATCTCGCAGTTTCTGTAGGTCAGGAGTCTGGCGTAGCTCTGTTGAGTTCTCTCCTCAGGCTCCAGGCTGCCATCAAGGTATCGGGTACGGTGCATTCCTTTCCTGAACTCAGGGTCTTCTTCCCATCTCATGTGGTTGTTGGCACACTTTAATTCCTTGCAGCTGTAAGACTGGGGCTGGCTTTCAGCAAAGCCACTCTTGACTCCTGGACACCATATAGAGTTCCTTGCCATGTGGCCCCCTCACAGGCCTTTTCACAACAAGACACCTTGCCTCTCAAGGGCAGCAGGGCACCTTGTCCATTCTGATAAAGTAGAGTCCCATAAAACCTAATGTATAATCACGAGAGTAACTGCCCCCATCATCTCTGTGACACTAGGAGTTGACGGAGACCACCCTGACTTGGCGGAATGAGACGCTCCTCCCTTTCTCCACTGGAGTTATGTCAGGGGAGGCCTGGAGGCCACTAGAAAAGACTCAGGACTTCCATGATCATCCATCATGCTATGGACTAAATTGTGTCCCCACAAAATTCCCATGTTGAAACCCTAACACCCAGTGTGACTATATTTGCAGATGGAACCAATAAAAAGGTACTTAGGGTTGAATAAGGTCATAACAGTGAGCCTCTGATATGATAGGATTAGTGTCCTTATAAAAAGGGGCCAAGTACAGTAGCTCACACCTGTAATCTCAGCAATTGGGAAGGCTGGGGCAGAAGGATCACTGGAGCCAAGAGTTTGAGACCAGCCTGGGAAACTGAGGGAGATACTGTCTCTACAAAAAGAACCATTTATTATTTTTTTTAATTAGCTGGGTTTGGTGGCACACACCTGTAGTACCAGCTACTTGGGAGACGGAGGTGGAAGGATCACTTAAGTCCAGGAGGTCGAGGCTACAGCCTGGGCAACAGATCAAGACTCTGCCTCAAGAAAAAAAGAAGGGACATCAGAGAGCTAGCACATGTGCATGTGCCCTGCCAAGCGTCAGGTTCCAGCCCATGCTGAGGTCTGAGGGAAGTGGGTGGATGGGTAGCAGAGGGCTGAAAGGACACTCAGGGGGGCCGCAGGCAGGTGAAACATGGTTTTTATTGTGTTCTCTCTCTGCCAGCTTTTTTCCGGCTGCCTGCTCTGGCTGCAGCCCTTCTCAGCAGCTGGCTCTGCAGCTCCTGCCGCCCCCATGGCTTTTCCTTACAGGGTCAGCAGCTTCACTCTCTATCTCAAATATGAGCCATATGTATAGCATCAGCAGGGCAGTTACACCTTTTACAGACAATAGTGGCTCAGCGCCAAGTATGAGCTTTACACAAACAGGTTATATAAGGAGTGGAATTGTGTGCCTATGCCCCAAACTCTCTGAGTCACACTGGCCCAGTTGTCTGCCTTGGCCTATTCTTGACTAAAGCACATCAATTTTCCCTGCACCATGCTGGCGTGCTCTCTCTCTCTCTCTCTGTCTTTCTCTCTCTCTCTCTCCCTCTGTATCTCCTTTACTCACATAACTGACAAAGGACTAGTACCTAGAATATATAAAGAACTATCAGTTCTTTAAAACCTCAACAGTTCAAAACAAAACAACAGCAAAAAATCCAATTAGAAAGTAGACAAAGGACAATACCTTTCACTGAAGAGGATACGTAAATGGCAGTACGCACATAAAACGACGTGGTTGTTGGCACACTTTAATTCCTTGAAGCTGTATGACTGGGGCTGGCTTTCAGCAAAGCCACTCTTGACTCCTAGGAGACCATATACAGTTCTTGCCATGTGGTTACCTCCCACTATCACTAGGTGTTAGGGAAGTAGAAATTAAGACCACAATGTGCTATCAATACATACCTATTAGACCAGCTAAAATAACAAATAGTGACAACATCAAATGCTGACAAGGACACAAGGAAGATGGAACTTTCATACATTTACATTACTGATGTAAAATAGGACAACCACCCTGAACAGTACTTTAGCAGTTTCTTTAAAATCTAAATACACATTTCCTCTGTGACTGAAGAATTGCATTCCTGAGCATTTATCTCAGAGAAATGAAAACTTACATCCACACAAAGACCTATACATGATTATTCATAGCACCTTGATTTTTTAATAATCCCAAATTGGAAACAACCAAAATGTCGTACAATAGGTAAAGAGTTAAATAAATTGTGATATATCCATACTGTGGGATACCATTCCACAGTTAAAAGGAATAAACTATTAGCACATGCAATACTTGGATAAATATCAAAAGCATTATCCTGAGTGGGAAAAAAAAATCTCAAATGGAATACTTCATGATTCTATTTATGAAACATTCTCAAAATGAAAAAATACTACAGCAATGAAGAATGAATTAATGGTTGACAGGGATTATGGATAGTGCAGAGGTAGGGGGTATGTGTGACTATAAACCAGCAGTATAAAGGGGATCTTTATGGCGATGAAATCGATCTATATCTTCATTGTGATGGTGGCTATATGAATCTACATATGTGATAAAATGACATAGAACTATACATGTATGTTATGATAGTGTCAATTTCCTGGTTTTACTATTGTGCTATTGTTACATAAGATGTAACCAATGGGGGAAAACTGGGTGATGAATAGAGAAGACCTCTCTGAACCATCATTGCAGTTTGCTGTCACTTTAAATTATTTCAAAATAAAAAGTTTCAAAATTTGAAAATATATGTGTGTTTATATATGTATGTATGTATCTATTTACTGGTAAAATCACTATAACCTTTAGGTGTTTTGTTTTAATGATTTTTGAAGCCACTAATTTAGGACAAGAATATATCTGTACCTCTACTATGTTATCCAGTCTGTGTGTTGGTGGGATGACCTTCAGTAAACTCTCTGAACCTCTGTTTCTGTAGCCGTAAAATTGGGATAATTATACTTTACATGCCCGCAGAGTTTTTCTAAGGGTCAAATAAGGTAAAGTGAAAACCCCAACCCTCTACCTGACAAATGACAGACACTGAGTGAAAATTAATTTCTTTCCTTCCTTCTTGTTTTTCTTTCACTTTGTATTGCATTACTTGATGAATCCTTATTTTCATTTGGATTTCAAGTACAATTCTGGCTCCATTATATCATGGTTTTCCCCTTTCTCTTTGATGTAACACTTTTCTTCAGTCAAGGTACCGTGGCTTTAACCGAGAAAGTTTCTACAATTATGAACCTTCTGGAAGAGAACTTGCTTAGGTTTTGGGGGTTTTGTAAAATTCTTTTTCCCCCTTTTTAAAAATTTCAGATGCCCCTTTTCCAATGCTTTGCTTAGTTTTCTAAAGGAAATAATTTAGCTGGGTGCAGTGGCTCATGCTCCTGTAATCCCAATACTTTGAGGGGCTGAGGGAGGAGGGTTGCTTATGGCCGGGAGTTCAAGACCAGCCTGGGCAACACAGTGAGACTCCATCTCTATAAAAAGCTTTTTTTTTTTTTTTTTTTTAAAAAAAAAAAAAAGCCAAGTATGATGGTGCATTCCCAGGAGCTTGAGGCTGCAGTGAGCTATAATTGCAGTACTGCACTCAGGCCTGGGTAACAGACCAAGACTCTGTTCACCCCTAATCCCTCCAGAAATAAAATAAGATAAAAAATAAAGATAATGATTCACAGCCTAGATAGATAAAGTCTGATGGATAAAAGGAATTGAAGCTCTTTGTAGAAATGTTCATTCAAATATTGGGGCAGGCAATGACTCAGATAAGCCTTGACTGTCTTTTTGTGCCATAAAGTAAGAAAATTATGAAGAACTGATAGGATCATGTCTAAAGGAAACAGGAGCTTAATCAAATATATTTCCACAGGTTAAAAATGGCACAAATTGGATATTAAAAAGAATTAGCAAGAAGGAGGCAGCCAAGACAGTATAATCTCCTTCAATTCCCCCAAAAACATAAATAGCAACTAAGATAGCGAAACAAAAGACTCATGAGTGACCTCTAACAATACATCTAGGTGACAAGTATGTTTTTGGTCCCCCAAGTACAAAACACCCTCACCTACAGCATGTCAGTAGTATCAGCATTTGCACTAGAGGAAAAAAGTAATGACCAATGAGCTTCTAATGGCCTTGAGATCATGACAACAACAAGAATCACCATGTGGTACTCACTACAAAGTACAAGTTCATCTGAGAACAATGGCTGAAATTGAGAGGGGGCTCTGGAGGATAAAACTTACCGGCAAATTCATGTTGTAATCAGGCCTAATGATAGAAAAGGTCTAATGGAGCAATCTGGGTCTCAAAACTCTCAAAATTAACAAGCTAAATCTCCTCTGTAAGAGAAAATGCAGCACTGAAAGCAAACTACTGAAAAGAGAATCCAGATTAGGCAGGATTTGAATTATAAGGGAAAATAAAGAGAAGATCTAGTTAAAAGGTGGAAAGCAAAGTAAGGAGAAAAAGGAAACAAATCTCAGAAATTACTTTTGGTCACTTTGGAGGAAAAAAAACCCAGAATTTTTAGATCTATAGAGCAAGAAAATCTCTTCTGCCCTTTTCCTGAAAGCATTGGAAAAAAGATTGTAGTTAAATTTTATACAAAGTTTTTATAAGAAAAAAAGAATAGAATAACATGCCTGTAGATAATAAAATCATGCCAGGAAAACAAGCCCATAAAAAACCCACAGAAACTATAGTATTTTTTAAAACTCAAAAAATAAAAGCTTTGTAAAAATTATTAGATGAAAACATAGATCAAAATTAAAAAAATGGAAAAAAATCAGATAATTATTGAAAAACATTTAAGAAAACAGGTGACAGGACTCAAGAAAGAATTAGAAAAAATAAAAATAATTTTAGAAATAAAAACAAAACCAGAAGAAACACACATACACTTTAAGAGAAACAGAAAACAGAAATGTGGAAGTTAAAAAAAAATTAAGTCCGGGCGCGGTGGCTCAAGCCTGTAATCCCAGCACTTTGGGAGTCCGAGGCGGGTGGATCACGAGGTCAAGAGATCGAGACCATCCTGGTCAACATGGTGAAACCCCGTCTCTACTAAAAATACAAAAAATTAGCTGGGCATGGTGGTGCATGCCTGTAATCCCAGCTGCTGGGGAGGCTGAGGCAGGAGAATTGCCTGAAGCCGGGAGGCGGAGGTTGCGGGGAGCCGAGATCGCGCCATTGCACTCCAGCCTGGGTAACATGAGTGAAACTCCGTCTCAAAAAAAAAAAAAAATTAAGGAAAAGATAAGAATTTGAAAGAAAGATAAACATAGAAGATAAAAGACTAACATTCACGTAACAGAAACCTGAAAAAGAAAATCTAAACAACAGAACAGAATAAATGTTAAAAATTGTAACTCAAGGCCTGGCATGACAGCTTTTGCCTGTAATCCCAGCACTTTGTGAGGCTGAGGCAGGAGGATCACCTGAGGTCAGGAGTTTAAGACCAGCCTGGCTGACATGGTGAAACCCCATCTCTATTAAAAATAGAAAAATAACCTGGTATAGTGGTGGGAGCCTGTAATCCCAGCTTTTTGGGAGGCAGAGGCAGGAGAATTGCTTGAACCCAGGAGGCGGAGGTTGCAGTGAGCTGAGATTGCACCACTGCACTCCAGCCTGGGCAACAAGAACGAGACTCCGTGTCAAAAAAAATTATAATTTAAGAAAACTTTTTGAAATAAAACATAACTTGACACTATATATTGAAAGGGTAAACAACTAGTAAAAAGGTTGGATTTTTTTGGTAAAAACAATCCTTCAGACATCAAACAAAAAACTAAGACTCCTGTAAGGAAGGATAAAAGGCAGATTGTCATTAGACTTTTCTGTAGCAGAAAATGTAAATTATGGATTTAATATCCAGGCAAAATTAATTTTAAGTAGGAAGGTCACAGGTAAATTGCTATAAACAGGCAAGAACTCACATAATACTATTCCCACATGGATGTCCAGAAAAATCTACCAGAGCTTCAAAAAATAAAAAAGACTAGAGAAACATCAAAACAAGAACTAGTGCTGAGTATTATATAAGTAAATAGTCACATGAAGAACTAAGACTAAATGACAGGGTCTACAATCATGACCTTGCAAGGTCAAATCCAGAATAAAATAACATAAAAAAGTGACATTAAAAGCACTTTATACTGTTAAAGGCTACAATCACAATGAAGATATAACAGTTATTGATAGTTATATACCTAATAAAATAGCAAGAATTCTCACAGAGCAGGAACCACAGAAAAGGAGAATTAACAAACATGCGAATAGAAGAATTTAGCAAATTCTTGAAAGACATAGAAGATAGACAAAAGCCAACATACCTATAATAGAAACCCAAAAGAGGAAACCAAAGCAATAGAATAGAGCAGAAAAGGATCATTAAGAAACATACAAATAATAGAAAATTTTAACAGTTCTCAAACCAAGACAGATCACACATAAAAATTTTAGTGAAGACACAGAAAACCTGAATACAAAATCAATGAGGTAGATTTACAGGAATATATTGAGCTCTCAAGCCCAATACTAGAAACTATCTACTTAAATTACATCAATACTCATGAAAAATGATCATATGAGGCCATAAAGAAAACCCCAATAAATTCCAAACAATTGTCTGACAATAATGCAATCCAACTAAAAATAATGACATTTACAAAAACCAGAAAGATCTTTCCTCCAGAAAAATTCAGTTAACAACATTTAATTCAAAGAAGAAATACAGGCTGGACACGGTGGCTCACGCCTGTAATCCCAGTGCTTTGGGAGGCCAAGGCAGGTGGAATATTTGAGGTCAGGAGTTCGAGACCAACCTGGCCAACATAGTGAAACCCTGTCTCTACTAAAAGTACAAAAAATTAGTTGGATATGTGAGAGAAGCCTGTAATCCCAGCTACTCTGGAGGCTGAGGCACAAGAATCACGTGAACCTGGCAGGTGGAGGTTTCAGTGAGCCAAGATTACATCACTGCACTCCAGCTGGGGGGACAGCGTGAGACTCCATCTCAAAAAATAAAAAATGAATAATAAATAAAATAAAACCATACTTTTTGGAAAAATAACTGTATTTTTCAAAACAAAAATATTTAGAGAGAATAATAACATCATTTTATATTTTTGCAAACTTCTTTAATGTCTGGCTTAGTATCAGATAACTGGATACTCCTGTCTGTTTCTGCATTCAATTTGTTGCAATATGTTGTTTTGGTTGAGGTATGTGAAGATAATCTGGCTTCACACACTTATGTAGGTGGAAAAAAGAGCAATATGTTAATATCTTTTTTTGTATACATGTGAATATTCATCTTTGATACTATACTAAAACTTGGCAAGTAGTAGCTGCTTAAATGTTAGGTACAATGTGGAAAATGAAATCAGATCAATTGAACTTCTCACTGTTGAGTACATAAAATCCATTTGTCTGTCTAGCAATCTGAATGGCTCTTTTACCCACATGGCATCATGCATTAATCATTTGGAAAGTATTGGCCTGCTGAGTTTTATAGATCTTCAGAATGTTGACATATTACAATATACAATATTGAAAAAACATAGTCGTTCATATCATTACTGATCTCATCTATTGTAAGCTGTCAAGTTCATGGTGACAAGTACAATTTTTCAAACTTCAAATTTTTACTTGAGAGCTCAAATGTTACCATTGGCAAAAAATACAGCAGTAATTTTTCTTGAAGTGTCAGGATCACTACATTAATTCTTGAGAAAATTGCTGCCATTTATCCAAGTTTGAATTACCATATTTTGTTAGTTGTTCTTTCAAGTAAAAGTGGTGCTCCATTTAAACATTTAAAAAATGGCTAGTTCAGCTTGCAACTAAAGTAATCCCACAAATGCTTTTACTCAGGACATTATACTTCAGTATGCAGCAGAAATGCCTTATATGCATTTCCAACTCAATAAATAGAATATTTAAATGACATATATTTAATAAAATTAATATTTTACTCCTTGATCCAAAAGATTTTTAAGTGAAATTTGAATTTTTTGGTTTTTTTTGGGTAAGTACATGTTGACTGTCACTGACTACACTCCAGTTTGTTGAGAATGCCCTAATTTATGCTAAGGCAGTTTTCTCTACCATCACTTTTACACAATAAGTGTAAATGCCTCTACATGAAAAAGGAAAATAACCTTCTAGGTTTATTATGAAGATGGTTTTCATCTCACAAACACCGCTGAAAGGCCTTTGGGTACTTCCAGGGGTCCCTAAACTACACATTAATGACCTCTGGCCTAAACTCTCCAATTAAAAGGCAAAGGTTACCACACAGAGTTGAAAAAAAAAAAAAGCAAGACCAAATTATATGCTGTCTACAAGAAAGACACTTTAAATATAAAAACACAAATTCATGAAGTAGATGAATAATAAAAATATACCATGCAAACACTGATCCTGAGGCAGCTGGAGTGGCTATACTAATATCAGATGAAGTAGACATGAAAAAGTATATGCTCATCAGTAAAAAGGGACATTTCATAATGATAAAGCATCAATTTGTTAAGAAGACATTATAATCCTGAATGCATATGCACCCAATAACAATGATACTAAAGACATGACAAAAATATGGCTTAACTAAAAGGAGAAATGGTCAAATCCCCAATTATATTTGGAAATTTCAACACCCCTCTTTCAGCAGAGGCAGGTGGATCACTTGAGGTCAGGACCCACCAGGTCTTTCCCACAACATGTGGGAATTATGGGAGTACAATTCAAGACGAGATGTGAGTAAGGACACAGAGTCAAACCATATCGGCTTCCATCTCAACAAACTGAAACAAATTAAACTCAAAGCAATGAGAAGGAAGAAAATAATGACAAGACCAGAAATCAATAAAAATAGAAAATATAGAAAAGCAATAGAGAAAATGAAGTCAAAAGATGGTTCTATGGTTCTATGAAAAAATTTAAAAGATTTTTCTTTTGCTCTTTTAAAAAAACATATGATTTGTATTAAAATTAATAAACTTCTATCTTGACTGATTAAAAAATAAATAAGATTCAAATTATCAATATCAGGAATGAAAGAAGGGCTGTCACTATAAACATACTTATTTCAGGAGGACTGTAAAAGAATGCTATGATTAACTTTATGCCAATAAATACAACAATTTACCTGAAATAGAAAAGTTTACTTAAAGATGTGAAATGCCAAAACTGAGACAAAATGTAACAGAAAATCTGAATACCCCCATATCAATTAAATAAACTGAATTTTTTAAAGCCTTCCCACAGAAAGAGAACTCCATGCTTACAGAGCTTTACTGATGAATTCCATTAAATATTTGAGGTAGAAATAATACCATTTATACACAAGCTCTTTCAAAAAACAGAGTAAAAGAAACACTTTGCAATTCATTTCATGAGGACAAAATAACCCTGAAAACTAGACAAGACACTACAAGGAAAGAATACTACAGGCTAATATCTTTTATGAACACAGATGCAAAATTCTGTTAAAGAATAGCAACTCAAAATTAGCAATATGTAAAAAGGATAATACATTGTGACCAAATGGGATTTATCCAGGGAATGCAAGGTTGGTTTAACACTCAAAAATCAACTAATATAATTTACCACCTTAACAGAACAAAAGAGTAAAAACCAAATAAGTATCCCAATAGATGCAAGAAAAGCTTTGAACAAAATTTAATATAAAGTTATAATAAAAATTCTTAGCAAACTAGGAATAGAAGGAATTTTTCTCAACCTTATAAAAGGCCCCAGTGAAAAAATTGCAACTAACATTTTACATAATGGTGAAATACCCCACTTCCCCTCACCATTTCTATTCAGCATTATACTGGAAGTCCTAACCTGTATAATGAGGTAAAGAAAAAAATAAAAAGCATATGTACTTGAAAGAAAAAATCAAATTACCTTTATTTGCAGATGACAAGATCATATACATAAGGAACTTATGTAAAAGCTATTAGAAATTAATAAGTCAATTTAGCACAGTCCAACGATATAAGATCAATATACACATATCAATTCTATTTCTATATGCTGGCAATAAATGACCAGAAATTTTTTACTTTGTTAAAAATGTACCATTTACAATAGCTTCAAAGATCATGAAATACTTAAGAATAAAAGTGACAAGTATATGTAAGACCTGTAAATTGAAAGCTAAAAAGAAATTATTATGGAAAATTTTAAACTACCCAAATTGGTGAAATATGCCATCATTACTAATTAGAAATTCAATTTCATTTTTTTTCCTGGAAATT
>NW_016107390.1:3862399-3867858 GCF_001604975.1 Cebus imitator
TCCCACCTCAGCCTCCTGAGTAGCTAGGACCACAGGTGTGCACCACTATACCCAGTTAATTTGTTTGTTTGTGGAGACCAATCTGGGCAACATGGGGAAACCCTGACTACAAAAAATACAAAAGTGAACTGGGTGTGGTAGAGCAAGCCTGTAGTCTCACCTACTCAGGAGGCTACGGTGGGAAAATCACGTGAGCCTGGGAAATCAAGGTTGCAGTGAGCCGTGATTGTGCCACTGCACTCCAGACTGGGCGACAGAATAAAGTTAAAATGGGCCATGTAATCCAGCTATTGCACTCCTAGATATTTACCAAAGAGAAATGGAAACATACTTCTACCCAAAGACCTATATAGGAATATGCATAGTAGTTTTATTCATCATAACCAAAATCTGGAAATAACTACAATGTCCATCAACAGATGAATAAACAAATTTTGAGATACGCACACCATTACTCCCAGCAGTGTTGAATAACTGACACACACAACATGGTTGACTCTCAAAAACAGTATGTTCCACAAAGAAAGTCAGATACAAAAGAGTACATATTGCATGATTCTCTTTATATGAAATTCCAGAGAGAACAAAACAAAGCTATAGTTACTGAAAGCCGATAAATAAGTCCCTGGGACCAGTTCCCTGGTAGGAGCCTGATTGCAAAAAGGCACAATGGATCCTTGTTCAGTGGTAGAAATGTTCTCTATTTTGACTATGGTCATTATTACACAGGTCTATATATTTGTACAAATTTCTTGAAACTGTACATTTAAAATAGTCAGACATGGTGGCACTCACCTGTGGTCCCAACTACTTGGGCTGAGGTGGGAGGATCGCTGTAGTCCAAGAGTTAGAGGCTGCGGGAGTTATGACTGCATCACTGCACTCCAGCCTGGGCCACAGAGTGAGACCCTGTCTCCAATAAATAAATAAATAAGTAAGTAAGTAAGATCTATCTTATATAAAAGAATGCTTGAATAAAGTTATTTTTTTTTAAGAAGCTAGAAATTCAGATTTTTTAAATGTGACATCTGTTGGGCATAGTGGCTCACATCTGTCATCCCAGCACTTTGGGAGGCTGAGGCAGGAGGATTGCTTGAGGCCAGAAGTTTGAGACCAGTCTGGGCAACATAACAAGATCTTACTTCTATATATATATATATATAAATTAAAATTAAAAGTTAAAAAAATAACAACTAATTAAAACTTAAAAAATACTTTTAGACTAAGGTGATACATCTGTGACCCAGAATTCTGCTCCACAGTTTACCAAGTATATTAGCCAAGATTCTGCAGAGAAAAAGAACCAATAGGAGATACATATATATACACATATCTATATATATACACACACACATACACACACATATATGATGTATAGCATATACATATATATGTAAAATGTACAATGTATGTATGTATGTGTGTGTATATACACATATACATATGGAGATTTATTATGAGGAATTGGCCTACATGATTATGGAGGCCGAGAAGTCCCACAACCTGCTGTCTGCAAGCTGGAGACCCAGGGAAGCCAGTCGTGTAATTTAGTTCAAGTCCACAACCCTGAGAGCCAGGGAGCAGATGGTGTAACTCCCAGTCAAGTCTGAAGGCATGAGAAGGGTTTCGAGGCCAGCGAAGTGAAGGGTGGGGGATAGGAGCACTGGCGTAAGTTCGGGAGTCCGAAGGCCTGAGAACCGAGTGCTCTGATGTCCCAGGGCAAGAGATTATGGATGCCCTGGCACAAGAAGACTGACTTTGTCCTTCCTCCACCTTTTTGTTCTGTCGGGTTTTCAACAGATTAAATGATGTTCTCCCACATTGGTGAGAGCATCCCAATTTTCTTTACTCAGCCTTTCAGAAACATCCTCACAGACATATCCAGAAACAATGTGTCACCAGCTCTCTGGGCCTTCCTGAGTCCAGTTGTGACACAGAAAATTAACGATCACGCCAAGTTTTCTGACAAGTCTCTTATGTTAACTTTACAACAACTATTGATTTAAGTACTATTAGTATGTCAATTTTACACTGATGTCTCATTACATATTTTTCTCAATTTCACATAACTCTTACATAGATAGCAAAGCGAGGACTAAAACCAGAATGCCAACTTTTCAAATCATTCGTCTGATCCATTTCATTTTATAGCTATTAACAGGTATTTCTTAAAAAATTAATAATCTTAGGTTTCTTCTTCCTTAACGCAACAATGAAATTAATGAACAAGTGATCTTGAGCTACGTCTAATTTCCTTTTTTCCTACTATTCAACAGGAATAGTCTTGTACTTAGCATCAGCATACACCCCTTGAGTCCTTAACTTATTTAATACATTTTTAATGCATTAGGTCTCTCCCTAGTTCAAATTTCTCTTCTTAGGAATCTCTTATGATTTCCCTCATTTTGTGCTCACAGGATTAGAGTCTCTTTTATATCGCATTCTGTTAACAAGTGTAACATGACAGCCTAGGTCCTAAACTCCATGCTCTAACTAAAGAATAGAGAAACATAAAATATTATGTAATTAACATCTTCAGAAAAAAACAATGCTCCTCCACGTTATACCAATGTAAGGTGGGTTAGTGAAAAAGGGGTTACTTATCAAATGACAAAATAATATTCATTAATAAGACACATATAACAATGTATCTATAAATTGTTATGCTTAAAAAAATGTATACACACATGTGCTTCAGAGTTCCTATACTCAAAACAAATTTGGAACTTAATAAAATTTATATTGAAGTTCTGAATGTATTTCTAAGTAAGAATTCCTAGTCAACCTGGAATAAGGGACCCTCCTACAAAATACAAAGTAATAACAGGAATTCCTGTTTCCAGTTGTTGCGATAAAAAAAAAGTGTTTTTCCTAGTCTTTCACTCAACAATCGACACAGAATATTTCTGTGACCTTGGTCACCAAAATCTGTGGAGATTTCTCCCCATCAAACAATTTTCGTAGCTTCTCCTGTGGACACCAGCTGGGAGTCCTCTAATTCTATTCAATTCTGACGCTATCTACCTGGAGAAGCATTACATCCTATAGGTTGAGGGCTCAGTCCTACAACTTCCCCAGCTTCAGATGCTAATCGTAAGTAGTAGGTTGTCACGTACTTTAACTGATTTGCTATAAACTGCAGTGCTCACAGCCCCCTCCTTGCGTTCTTAATTTGCTGGAGCAGTTCACAGAACTCAGGGAAACTTTACTTATGTTTACTAGTTTATTTATAAAGGAGATAACAAAAGATACAGACAAACAGCCAGATAAAGAGATACATAGGGCAAGGCCTAGAAAGGACTGATGCATCATCCTCCTGATATCGAATATGTTCATCAACCTGTAGCTCTCTGAACTCAGTCTTTTGGGTTTTTTATGGAGGCTTCATTATGTAGGTATGATTAATTACATAATTGGCCATTGGTGATAAACTTAAACCTTCATCCTCCCCAAATGCTGGGTACTGGGGCTGAAAGTTCCAATTCTCTAATCTCATGGTTGGTTACCCTGGCAATTAACCCCCACCTTGAGGCTATCCAGGAGCCTACCAAGACTTGCCTCGTTAGGAGAAAGGACACTTCTGTCACTCAGAAAACTTCATGAGATTTAGGAGCTCTGAATCAGAAACCAAAGACCAAGCTTCAGAAGCTCTGAGTCAAAGAACAAATATTAGAACAAAAGACTATCCTAGCACCCTATCTACAAGAGTATGAGGAGCTCTGTTTCAGGAACTGAGACAGAGACCAAACATTAGAATAAAAGATTCTTCTAACACTCAGGAAATTACAAGGGTTTGAGGAGCTCTGTGCCAGGGACTGGGGACACAGATCAGTATGTGTATCTCTTATTACCTCACACCAGTAAAAATTGTTTCCATATAAGGAAACTCTTGGGCGGCAAAGTTGAGCACACACGTATCTTATGATCTAAAATTTCCGTTGCTAAGTATTTACCCCAAAGAAATGCATACAAAAATGTCCATAGGTTGGGCACGGTGGCTCATGCTTATAATCCCAACACTTTGGGAGGCCAAAGCGAGGAGATCACTTGAGCCCAGGAGTTTGAGACCACCCTGAGCAACACAGCAAAACTCCATCTCTACAAAACATACAAAAATTAGCCAGGCATGGTGGCATACCCCTGTAGTCCCAGCCACTCAGGAGGCTGAGGTGGGAGTACTGCTTGAGCCTGGGAGGCAGAAGTTGCAGTGAGCTGCGACTGTGCCACTGCACTCTGGCTGGGCAACAGAACAAGACCCTGTCTCAATATATATACACATATATATATATATATATATATATCCATGGAAGCATAATTTTTAACAGCCAGAGTGAACACAACCTAAATGACCACCAACAATGGAATAAATTTTATGTCTAACTGTGACATATTCATATAATGGAATAGTATATGGCAATGGCAATGAACAAAATATTGCTCACATGAATCTTACAAAGATAATATTGAAAGAAGTCAGATTTTAAGAAATATACACAATATGATTCCAGGTATATAAGTTTAATAAAACTAGCAAAATAATTTATGATGTTAGTAGTTAAGAGAGTGGTTACCTTTGGAGAGAAAGATGAAAATGATCATTTGGAGGAAGTCTGAGGGGGGACTCTGGGATGGCTGCTAATGTTTTACATCTTGACCTAGGTGATGGCCACATGAGTGGATCAATTTTCTTAACTTATTGAGTAGTACACTTATGATATGTGCATATACACATACATATAGTACTATAGCCAAAAAGTCCATTTTAAAAGTTGAAGGTTATATTTCTATTTATGTATTTTTTACTCCTGTGATAGATTAATTTTTTCACAGTTCTAAAAAGGCATTTTCAGACAGGTAGAAGTTAGGTCTTCACTAAGGAAAATATAAGCAGTACTCCTCAAAGTCAGGTCTGTGGATTAATGTCAGTCTGTGAGTGTTTGCTTCTGGTCCTGAGGACAGAAGTCCAGGGACTGGAATAAAGCATTCAGAAAACTTTACAACAGTTTGACAGAGTACTTTTTTGTCCGTTGAATCCAAAAATAAACGTGGGTATGTATTTTGTATGTCTTTGGTTTTTTCATTTAATTTTTTCCCTAGTAATTCATGTTATTTTACTTTTTAAAAATAGTAGGCTGTGATGATTAAAAGAAAAAAAAAAGACAGGTCTTTCAGCACAGATAGTTTAAGAAGCACTGTATTAAAGGATGTACTTCTGGAAGGATGATCCAAGATGCATGAAATAATGGTGAGGAAAGAAAACGGAACTATTTGGATAAACAAAAAAATTAGTGACTGTATCAACATTAATATCTTATGGGCATTTAAAAAATGATATTTAGCCGGGCGCGGTGGCTCACGCTTGTAATCCCAGCACTTTGGGAGGCCGAGGCGGGTGGATCACGAGGTCAAGAGATCGAGACCATCCTGGTCAACATGGTGAAACCCCGTCTCTAGTAAAA
>NW_016107390.1:3868023-3896567 GCF_001604975.1 Cebus imitator
AAAAAAAAAAAAAAAAAAGATATTTAAAGATACACTACTGTAAAGATATATTCAGTTGGTAGGTGTGGAGGGAATAGGGTTTAAGCATTGTTTTCTTGATGTTGGTTTTTATCCCTCCTATCACTCCAGGAAGAGGGTAAAGGTACTGATTACCTTTAGGCTTCAAAATTGTAATTGTGTATGTTGTGATTTCTAAAGCCATTACTAAAATAATAGACAATTAGATTAGGTACCACATCCATAGAGGACAAGACAATGATAAGAAGAAATCAGTCAAAAAGAAGGTAAGAACAGTGTCAGGCTAAAAGGCATACATACATATACCACTAACAGGCCAGGACACAAACTTAAAAGTCAGGTATCCTAGGGAAACTTGAAGGCAGAGAGCAGCTGAAAATGCCACCCAGGCTCTCACTTGTCAGTATCACACAGAGAGGCATGCCTGAGGGTCAGAACTCCAGTGCAAGGATCCTGTCTTATGCAATTCTATACATTAATGAGGGGCATGGAAGGAGGCAGGGGTCACCAATGAGGCCCTCTAACGGTCAAGATTTCCTGGTCAAGAAAATGATCTTATTAAAGGGTGTTGGGGGTTCTGGAACTCAGCTAATAGTATTTTCCAGAAGCTTTATGTGCTTTCATTGAGCTAATTTCTTCCAAATGAGCTTCTTGTTAAGCTACAGAAAGTGAAGATGAAAATAAGGTCCATTTCTTTTAAAAGGAGAGGAAAAGAAGTCTAGAATAGGCAGAACTAATATAAACTATGAAATAGAATACTGATTTTTTAAAAACACAATTTTGTCAATTGTTATATTAAATGTAAATGAAGTAAATTCTCTAGTTAAAATACAAAATTTTCAGACTTTACTTCAAAAATCTATATAAAGCCTAAGTATACAAAAAACTTTAAAATAAAAGGACAGAAAAGGGTGCTCTATGTAAAAAACCAAAAGAAAGCTGATATAGTCACACACACATATACATACACACAAATGTATATTACATTTACAGCTAGTGCTCGACTTACGACCACGATTGGGACCGGCAGACCGGTTGTAACACGATTTGGTCGTAAGTTGAGTAGGCTATATGTACAGTTGAAATGGTGCACGTGGAGATGGTGGTGCTGCTGGAAGCTGGTCCGCACTGTTGTACGCCCAGCTGGGCAACGTTTGCACTGCCGGACGCGGAGCAGTCGTGGCTAGCGATTGTGGTCCTAAAGTCGAATGGTCGTAAGTTGCATAGGTCATAAGTCAATCAATACCTGTATATACATATATGTCTATATGTGTATATATATACTTATAACCATATATGTGTATATAGGTCTATCATGCTCTGTCTCTTCTCTGTCTCTCTTTATGCGCACATACACACACACGGGCACACACAGTCATGCATTGTTTAATGACAGGGATATATTCTGAGAAATCTTTCATCAGTCAATTTTGTCATTGTGGAAACATCATAGAATGTACTTACACAAACTTAGATGGCATGGCCTACTACATACCTAGGCTGATTACACATCTATTTTCCCTATGCTGTACAGTATGATACTGTGCTGAATACCATAGGCATAATGATAAGTATAACATAATGGTAAGTATTTGTGTATCTAAACACAGAAAAGGTATAGTAGAAATACAGTATTATAAGGCCGGGCACAGTGGCTCACGCCTGTAATCCCAGCACTTTTGGAGGCCCAGAAGGGCAGATCTCAAGGTCAGGAGATCAAGATCCTGCTGACTAACATGGTGAAACCCCATCTCTACTAAAATTACAAAAAAAATTAGCTGGGTGTGGTGGCACGCACCTGTAATCCCAGCTAATCCGGAGGTTGAGGCAGAAGAATTGCTTGAACCCATGAGGTGGAGGTTGCAATCAGCCGAGATTGTGCCACTGCACTCCAGCCTGGGAGACAGAGTGAGACTCCATCTCAAAAAAAAACACAAAAAACAGTATTATATCTTATGCAATGACTGTCATATCTGTGGTCCATTATTGAACAAAATGTTATATGGCACATGACTGTGTGTGTGTGTGTAGTTTTTAACATGAGACAAAATAGACATGATGATCAAAAGCCCTATTAAAAAGGGTCTCTTCATAATATGTAAGGTTTAATTCATCAGGAAGTCATAAGAATTCTAAATTTGTATGTTTCTAATAACATTGCCTTAAAATATATAAATCAAAAATTGACAAAATGTCAAGAAAAATAGACAAATTCACATCAGAGTGGAAGATTTTAACATTCCTCTCTCAGTAACTGATAGATTATGGAGACCATCAGTAAAGATATAAAATATTTTAATAATATGATTATAATTTTTAAAAATGTTATGATGAACATATATAGAACACAACACTCAACAACTACAGAATGCATATTCTTTTCAAGCACACATGTAGAATATTTATAAAAATTTACAAAAAGCTGGGACTGGGACACAAAGCAAGCCTCAATAAATTTTAGGATTGTAATTGTGCAAAGTATATTCTCATATTTTGGAGAATTGAGAAATAAAATTCTAAGGAGAAATCGTAACACAAAAATTTGACATATGAAACATATAAGTTAAAATATGACATCTGAAACATATAAGATATCACTAAATAAGTCATTAGAGAAAAATGTATAGATGTATATCCATATGTTGAAAAAGAAGGAGGACACAGTAGCTTACACTTGTAATCCTAGCACTTGGGGAGGCCAATGCTGGAGGATTGCTGGAGAAGAAAGGCTGAAAGTGAATAAGCTATTCATCTATGTCAAGAAGTTAGAAAAAGAACAGCAAAATAAAGTCAAAGAAAGTAGAAGACAATAATCAAGACAGCAGCAATTAATTAATTATAAAACAAGTATAAAATAAAAATAGTCAACTAACCCCCCATTTGCATTTTTTGAAAACAGTGGTAAAACTGACAAATCTCTGGTGAGAATCAACCAGGAGAAAGAGAAGGAGAAAGAGAGTACATAAATAACCAATATCAGGAATGAGAAAGAAGTTATTACAGGTTGTCAGACATTAAAAATAAAATAAGAAGGCCGGGCGCCGTGGCTCACGCCTGTAATCCCAGCACTTTGGGAGGCCGAGGCGGGTAGATCACGAGGTCAAGAGATCGAGACCATCCTGGTCAACATGGTGAAACCCCGTCTCTACTAAAAATACAAAAATTAGCTGGGCATGGTGGCGCGTGCCTGTAATCCCAGCTACTCAGGAGGCTGAGGCAGGAGAATTACCTGAACCCAGGAGGCGGAGGTTGCGGTGAGCCGAGATCGCGCCATTGCACTCCAGCCTGGGTAACAAGAGAGAAACTCCGTCTCAAAAAAAATAATAATAAAAATAAAATAAAATAAGAAAATATTATAAAATCTTTATGTCAATAAATTTGAGTTTAAATGAAATAAATTCCTAAAATAATCATGATATATTCATGCAATAAAATATCATGTAGCAGTAAAATGAACAAATACAGCTACTCACAATACAGATGAAACTGAAATACATATTATTAAGAACAAGGAGAAAGTCAAAAATAAACTTACTTATGAGCTGATTTATTAGAGGAAACACTATGATGAAAACTAGAGGAATGACTATCCCAAAGTTAGGGGAGTGGGTAGTGGTTACTCTTGAGGAAAGAGGGGCTCTGACTGGAGCAGAGCACAGTGGATGCTGAGTTCTGCTTACGCTGTTTTCTGGACCTGGGTGGTATCAATAGTTACACAGGTGTTTGCTTTAAAATGACTGGCCAATCTACACGCATGTTTTATATACTTTCTATATTACATTTCAAAATTTTTAAAAAATAATCAATATAGAACTAAAAAGAAAGTCATGTGGGTACATTATCTCACTCATTAGTTCTCTTTCTCATTCAAACACAATATGTTGCACACTCTAAGAAAAGCATTCTTTTCTAAGTTATTAACATATGATTCTGGAGGCTGTGCTGCCCCATGATGTGCCCTCTGTCAGCTGAAGACCGAAGGCCAGCAGTATAGTTTGAAGGCCTGAGAACAGAGAGCCACTTGTGTAGATCAAGCTTGTTCAACCCGAGGCCTGAGGACAGAACACGGCCCAGGATGTCTTTGAAGGCATCTGAATACAAATTCGTAAACTTTCTTAAAGCATTATGAGATGTTTTTTTTTTAAGCTCATCAGCTATCGTTAGTGTTAGTGTATTTTATGTATGTGTGGCCCAAGACAATTCTTCTTCCGATGTGGCCCAGGCAAGCCAGAAGATTAGACACCCCTGTAGATTCTAGTCCTAGTCTGAAGGCCGGGGAGCTAGGAGAACCAAGGGCATTTCCAGCTTATCAGGAATAGAGTGAGAGATTCCTCCCTTCCTCCATTTCTTATTTTATTCAGGCTCTTTATAGGAGGTACTGTGATCAGCTGCCCCCGGGGATGGCTGTGCTTTACTCAGTCTACTGATTGACATGCTAATCTCTTTCAGAAACCCTTCACAGACACACCCAGAAAGAATGCTCACTAGATGTCTGGGCAACCTGTGATCCAATCACATTGACATAGAAAATCAGCTATCACAGGAGTTGAGCTGATTTGATCTCCTTTTGGAATCAGAACTTTGATTGCCATAATCAGGTAGCTAATATCCAGTATATATATTTGTCTAAGGCAGTCCTTTTAATTAAAAATTTATAGCGCCCCCCCCACCATGGTGGTTCATGCCTGTAATACCAGCACTTTAGGAGTCCAAGGTGGGCGGATCACCTGAGGCCAGGAGTTTGAGAGCAGCCTGGCCAATATGGTGAAACCCCATCTCTACTAAAAATACAAAAATTAGCGAGGTGTAGTGGTGCATGCTTGTAATCCCAGCTACTAAGGAGGCTGAGGCAGGAGAATTGTTTGAACCTGGGAGGCGGAGGCTGCAGTGAACCAAGATTGCACCACTGCACTCCAACCTGGGCAACAGAGCGAGACTCTGTCTCAAAAAAAAAAAAAATTATGACAACAACAAAAGAATCGAATATTAATTTAAGCAGATGTAAATATTACTATAAATTACAAACAGTGGAGCTTTGCTGTTAAATTCCAATTTCCCTTCACTAAGGAGTTGGTGAAAACTCTTTAACATAAGTAGCTGAGGGTGGTGGTGCACGCCTGCAGTCCACGCTACTCAGGAGGCTGAGGTGGAAGGATCACCTGAGCTCAGGAGTTGGAGGCTGCAGTGAGCTATGATCGCGCCACGGTACTCCAGCCTGGGTGACAGAGCCAGACCCTGTCTCTAAAAAAATTGAAAATTAAAACAAAAACAAAAACAAAAAATAACTCTTAGCCGGTAGGGCTAAAATAAAATCTCTTTTTGGAGTCACTCTGTGTAACTCTTCTCTTCTGTCAAAGTTCTGCCAAGGCTCTTCCAGGATCTCACACTTTTATTGGTCTACACTTCTCTGCCACTTTCTTGTGTTTGGTTCTTTATTACTATTTGTGGAAAATGCTCCTTGTTCCTGTGATGCTCAAAGATCAATTTCTTTAAAAATCTTTTTGGAAGGAAAAAGTAGCTTCCAACTGGAGGTTTAGGTAATGAAAATGCCTTTTTATTGGATATAAATGTTGTTACCTGGTGCATCATTCATTATCCATTGCTTCTAGGGTTCCTATTTAATCTTTTCATCTCCACCATGTTGCAGTTTCTACCATACCACACTTAACAATCTGGGGCTTGCTTTTACATGCATTCGTTAGCTATTAAGTATCAGGTGAATTGGAGAAAAGCATCAGGTTAATTATGAAAAAAATGGAGAGAAAATGTAAATTGATCTAAAAAGAATTTTTGAATTTGAGTATGATGTATTGACAATATATGTCCTTTAAATCTGAACTAAAGGATGTGGCAAATAGTGGCGTCTTTTAAATTTCAAAGTCAGGACATGAATCATGTAATTGGTAAATAGATTTAAAAAGTACTCTGGGGTCAGGATTTAAGAAAGGCTTCTTTCTGGTGAACATAGAAACAAAGGAAAATCAAGTGAGGGAAAGAACCCAGTCCCATCTTAAAATCTGACTTTTGGGTCAGGCGTGGTGGGTCACACCTGTAATTCCAGAACTTTGGGAGGCAGAGGTGGGTGTATTACCTGAGGTCAGGAGTTCAAGACCAGCCTGGCCAACATAGTGAAACCCCATCTCTACAAAAATACAAAAATTAGCCGGGGTGATGGCAGGTGCCTGTAATCCCAGCTACTCAGTAGGCTGAGGTGGGAGAATTGCTTGAACCTGGGAGGAGGAAGTTGCAGTGAGCCAAGATCTCATTGCACTCTAGCTAGCCTGGGTAAGCAAGACTGTCTCAAAAAAAAAAAGAAAGAAAAAATAAGTCCTGAAGCTTCTATTTGGAACTGAAAAAAAAAAAAAAAAAAAAAAGACGTTTTGGAAAAGAGCTGTGGGTGGCAACCCTTGAAACAGTCATTGGGCAGTCAGGAGTGGGGGTGTGAAGGCATGTTTTGAAAATTTTAAAAGTAATTCTGGAATAAGATATTTAATGGGAAACAGATTTGCTTCCTGTTGTTTCCCACGGCACAGGGATATTCATTTAAGAATAATTGGCAATAAAATAATTATTTAATTTATAATGATTTTCTTACAGTGATTTGGGTTGATAACGTATATTTTAAAATTTACCTCTTCTTCTTTCTGAAGTCATGGTATTACGATTTGAAAACACATTGATTGAATTTGGGGCAGACCTCAAACACAACTAGATTCAAAAGCTGAATAGATGGGTTGACAAATGAGGACACTGTTACCAGTTTAATCCCCATATGGGCCAATTAGTTTCACATAGAGAAGAACTCTGTTCCAAAGCTACAGATTGCACCATTAACCCCAGTCAGCCGTCTCCAAATTGAGTGTCATTGATCACAAGAGGCCCAGGTATGAGTGTCGATAGCTCAGCACAAACCCATCATCACCTCTGAGAGCAGAGCCCTCCTGTTACCTCATACATCCTTCATCCCAGACACGCCAGAGAATATTACCGTAGGATGGAGAAGTTGAAGGCCCCTCTGTGCCTCCACTTCCTGCACCCCACAATCCTATTGTAAAAGGTGAAAAATTGTGGTTACATAGCTTCCATTTTTGTATGAAATCTACATGCTTTAGAGGAAATTGATAGTAGCATTATTGATAAGCAATATGACTGGCAAGCAACAAATGATTTATGAATTCATTTCATCATCACTTAAGGGTATCTCAGAAATTCTACCATTGCCTCAAACAGACAAGTAAAGCCAAATACATGTTTTCTAGCTCTTAGAACCTTATTACTTGTGGCTAGTTTGTAGAGTAATAAAATTTAATATCAGAAGTAGAATTATATTAACTGTGAAACCTGTAAAAGATGACACCTAAAGTTCTTGATTGGTCTAAAATGTAAATTTTTCTTAATCTTGTTTATTCTCTAAACAAATCAAATCATACCTAACTTCTAGCTACAGAAAAATTTTAGAGCCATCCTTAACTTGGGACTCAGCCTGCAAAATCATCTCAAGGAGTAATTTGGGGTAAAATGAGGTCAAATTAAGGTAATTTTAAAATAGACATTAACAAAAATAGTGCCATCCCAACCATCACTTCTACAAACCTATAATAGATGTTGTGATATGTGAATTCATTTAGCATACTTATCTTTTAATAATAAAATGTAATTAACAATGATAAAACTGATTTTAGTAAAAAGCTGACATAGTTTTTCTGTGTAACAGAGCCAACACTCTTGGTTTTTTTTTAAAGAATCTTTTGAACGAAGCCAAAAATTTGGAGAATAAAGGAACAATGATTTAAATCCAATGGCTGGGGGTCCAGGCAGGAATTACTTGCATATAGGACTAGAGTTCATGGACATTTTCCAAATGTTGGAAGGACTGTATTTTTCTTTATCTTCTGTCTGTATGATGTTTATTTTTTGCATTCCCTGTCACTCTTGACTTGCTACTTCTTATCCTAAAGAGACACCCAAACACTAAATTTTGTTTCCCTCCCTTCCAAAAGTACTATAGTAAAGGTTTCAGAGAATAAAAAAGCTAGCCCTTTCTCCCTATTGTAAATGTGGATCCCAACTGAGAAATACAATATAAAAAATAGACACTGGAAAAGAAAATAGCAGCCTGACATTAGTAAAAGCTGGATTAGAGGATGTGTATTAGGATTGCAGACAAACAAGCTTGCAAACACTTTCCCCTAGAAGAAGAACAGTACATGCCACATGCACGGGGCAGGCCTCTTTTGGTATGGGGGAGCATTCAGGCCAACCTGTCTTCCAAACAGGGAGCCCAGAATGGGCTAAGTGCCCGGTACTTTTTCCTGGACTCCTCCATCAGGTAAGTCTCCAGTGAGGCAGAAGTCAGGGATGGCACAGGCCAGGAATGTAACTTCCATCTACGAGGAAACAAGAGGGCAGAAAGAAAGGTTGTCCCACCACAGAGCTGTTTGTTCTTTCAACTTGGATCTTCCCAAGGCATACCGGAGTTCCTACAGCACTGACTGTGATTCCAGGGAACCTGTGCTGTCAGCAGGTTGATGTGTTTTCTCAAGGTGGAGTCCCCGTGAGGCGGACTGTGGGATGGAGACAGCCCTGCAGGAAGTTTGTGGGGTGTGCTCTCACAATCAATGCCTGTCAGGGGGTGAAGGAGGCAGGATTGGGCAGGGGTAAGTGCTGTGCAGTCACAACAAAGACCCCAGCTGATCCCCTGCTAGGGGCTGGGGGTCTGGGAGAGAGATGCCCAGTGTGCCCATCTATATGGGCCGGCAGACTCCTCCTGAACTGAGCCAAGGGGGCTGGACTTTCCACCTACTCATGTACGGTCATTGGGAAGGGGGTATAATTTGTGGTAGCGTGGCTCTCTCAGTAGACAGCAATTCCTAGAAAAGGGACTTTGGGTCAGTGGCCAAGAGTTCCAGCAGCTGGTAAAGTGGCTGCTTCCACCCTGAAAGGAGGGGTCTGCGATCCAGGCAGTGACTGCAGCATCCACTACTTCGCTGAAGGAGCCCAAACACAAGACATACACCAACTAAAACTCAAGGAACTAAAATGGGAGGTGCTACGGTTCTGTCTTCATCCTACGTTATTTCCAACAAGCACCCAGCAAGCATTGCCACGTGGCCCTTCCTCCTCCATGCCATGAAACATGAAATCTGTCACATTTTTCCAGCTCTCTGTAAAATTCTATCCATGCACATCTTTTTCACATTCACTCTTGTCTTGCAGAGGTGTACACCTTCCCTTCAAAGTTTATCCCGTCCCATATCCTTCAGAATCATGCCTTAGTATGTGATCTGTTTTTTCCTTTGGTTTCAAGCTCTCCCTCTCAACTAGTTCTTTCCCTAACCCTGTTTATATTATCTAGTTTATCTCATTCTTTTTAAAAATTTGTTTTTAAAGCTTTTTCAGAGATGGGGTCTCACTGTGATGCCCAGACTGGCCTCAAACTTACGGTCTCAACGGATCCTCTCACCTCAGCTTCCCGAGTAGCTGGGACACACCATGCCTGGCTTTTCATTCTTAATGAAAAGCTACTGGTCTTGGTTGTCTGTGCACACTGGGGTCCTCTGAGATACTGGTCATCTTGATTGTCCTCAAAGTTACTTCTGATCTGTTCCTCTGTCCCCTCATTTCCATTTGCTGGTGTGTTGAAACCATGATGCTGATCCTGCACCATTGTAGGACATGGGAATCTCAGAAATTGTCCTAAAGCTTGTGCAAACTCAGAAATCCTGATTGTACAGAAATTACTGTGTTCTGTGCTGCTGCCCAGGTTATAATGGCCTCAGGAAGCCCTGAGGGGCCTGAATGCCTTCATTCACCATCCGGGTGTGTCTGCATCCTGTCCTTCCTTCCATCCAGGCTCCCTTAAGGAAAGAAAGCACAACTTCCCTCTTTGGGAATCCTGAACCCTCCTTCTTGTACTGTCCCCAAGGGGCAGGTAATAGAACCAACCCCTCCCCAGAGACCCACCCATCTACTCCTGTCCTCTCTTCCTCCTGCTAGACTGACATTCTTTCTAATGGTGGTGGTGATGTGCATCAAACTTTGTTCTTACAGCATCACATCTTCTCCCTCATTCACTGTTTTAAGCCCCAGAGTCATTTCTGTTTCCCACGGAGGGTTAGGCTTCTGAAACTAAAAAGTCAGAGAAGGTCTTTTCCTCATGTCTCTGCTGTCATCTGTTTCCTGAGGCAAGGATCTTTTAGTTCATTGGACAGCCAGTAAGGGCCACAGGGAGTCAAAAACTAGGGAACAACAGTTACCAAACTAATGTCCAGCTACATTTAAGCAAAGTGCCAGCCCAGAACTTGGCTCCCAGTAGGTTTCAATAAATATCAGTTTCTCCCTCATCTCTCCCTGTTTCCCTCTTCCTCAATTTGCCATTTTCTTTTAAACACAGTTCAATGAAGCTTTCCATCCCATTACACCACAAAATTACTTCAACCAAGGTAAGCAATGACTTCCCACTTGGGAAGTAGGCACTTATCAGGGTTTACCTTTTATTTTACCTCTGTGCAACGTTCATGCTGCAAACGCTGCCCTCTTCCTGATATTCTCTCCTACCTTGGCTTTCATAACTCCTTTTGTTTCTCTTCCCACCTATTTGACTTTTTTCCCTCCATCTCCTTTTGGCCTCCAGTGTTAGTGCTTCCTAAGGTTTGGTTCTTACATCACATTGCTGCTCGGAGCCACTTACCCCATGCTCCAATGCAAGCCTCCATCCAATCCAAGTCTTTTAGTCAGACCCCTCCATTTCTATATTCAAGAATGCTTCTGATACTAAATCAGTAGAGTGCTCACTGCAGCACTTGGCACAAAGTAAGAACTCAACCGTGTTAGCTATTGTGTGTACTGCTATATCTACCTCGAAGCCTCACAGGTGCATTTGCATTTTAACCTGTCCAAAATGACTCATCTTCTCTTCATAACCCCAGCCTCTTGCCAACCTTCTTCTCCAAAATTAGCAATAACAACCATAGCATATGCATGTTCATCCACACACATGCAGTCCATTCCTCCTCCTGGTGCCAGGAGGGGAGAATTGTGGGCATCATCCATCATTCCTTCTTCTATTTACCACCCCTCTGCCCACCATCGGATCACTCATCTCTGTTGATTCTACATCATCTTATTCAAGTCTTCCTCTCCCTCTCCACTGCCCCTGCATTCATATACACTCTTCTTTCCCGATATGATAATTCAAGTCCAGTTTGAGCTTGAATTATTGTATCACTCATGTCACTGAGACATATCTCATATCACAGAGACCTTCCCTGCACCCATTATTTTTCCTTGGAGTCCCCAGTGTTACTCTCTTGTGGTTTCTGGGGTGCTCTTTTCACTGCAGGAACGTTCTCCTCCCTCTGCCTGATCAACTTCGGACCTCATTTTAATGCTCAGCTAAAGTATCATTAACCAGTCTTTAGGTTGACCTCACTTATTCCCTCTCATTTCACTACTAATTGCTCCCAACGGTGTGTTCTCATATCCCTTTATATACATTTCTCTCATAGCACTTATTTGTATTACAGTCGCTTATGTCTCTCTGATAGCTGGAGCTTCTTGGAAGGAGACTCTGTGTTGAACTTATGTCTATCTATAGACCTTTATCTATAGGGAGAGTCAAGAAACGTTTATGGAATTAAGTTGAAGTGAATGCCAAAATACAAACTGTATGATCTAAGGCTTAAAGCATTTTATCAGGGAAGACAATGGGACTGGTAGGTATGCAAACAAGTTTTATGATACCGAGTGGAGATTTAAGAAAAAGAGGGTTATCATCACCGTCATTAAGGAGAGAGTGCACAAAGAGTAATGAAAGTTGGAGACTTTGTCTTTTTCCTCACTCTATGTAAGTTTTCCCTTATAGATTAAAGAAGCTTCTGCTCATGAATATGATTTCTAGATGTCATGTAATTCAGATTTTCTCAGATATTTGGGAGAAGACAGCTATGAGGGAGTAACTTTTCAGAAGATGAGGGGTGGAAAGAGACAATGTAGGCAAGCATGACGTGTATTTAGCAAATTGTTATTCTCTGAACATTGTATACTCAAGGATCCCAATAGTTCTTTGAATGAAGCAAGAAAAAGGTAAGTAGTTAAAATTAGACCCCAAAGTCCAATATTTTCTCAATTTTTAACACCTTGATAAAGAACAAAGGAAGGCACACCTCTCTTTGGTAATAATAGACATTAAAGGGAAATCAAGGCAATCTTACATTATTTTTAAAAATCTGGCCAGCCTGGTGGCTCATGCCTATAATCCCAGCACTTTGGGAGGCCAAGGCAGGTGGATCACCTGAGGTCAGAGTTCAACCATGGTTGAACATGGCAAAACCCCATTTCTATTAAAAATACAAAAAAAAAATTTAGCTGGGTGTGATGGCACACACCTGCACTTCCAGCTACTTGGGAGGCTGAGGCAGGAGAATTGCTTGAACCCGGGAGGCGGAGGTTGGTTGCAGTGAGCTGAGAATGTGCCACTCCATTCCAGCCTGGGCAACAGAGCAAGGCTCCATCTCAAAAAAAAAAGTATATAAAAATTCATTATTTATAACTCACGCCTGTATCTAGAGGTTTTCATAGCTCAGCATGACCTTTGTGCAAGTGACTCTCATACAAATTGCACATTTATCTTTTTATTCTTGATTTTGTGGCATCTATACCATAGCATCTTCTGAGATAAAATTTCAATGTGTCCAACTTTAAATTGCTTAATAAAAAATTTGAGAAATTAGCCAAGGGCAAGAGTCTCTAAAAATATTTAATAGTAATGTAGGTAATAATGTATGAAAAAGGCAATCTGTTGCAACATATTTATCAAACAGAAATACAAACATGTAGAGAAGATACTACTTTAATTAATTTTGTGCCTTGAACACCTGTTAAGTATCTTATTCAGTAATAGCTGATAATGTTTTAATACATGTCAGCACACACCTAAATAAGAAACAGAGAAAATAGTGATACCACAGAGAAGATTTCTTTTTTTTTTTTGAGATAGAGACTCACTCTGTCACCCAAGCTGCAATGCAGTGGTGCAATCACAGCTCACTGCAGCCTCAACCACCTGGGCTCAAGTTAGCCTCTCACCTCAGCCCCTTCAACCACCAACAGCTGGGACTACAGGCGTGAACCACCAGGACTGGCTAATTAAAAAAGTAATAATTTTAGTAGAGACAAGGTCTTGTTATGCTGCCCAGACTGGTCTCAAATTCCTGAGCTCAAGTGATTCTCCCGCCTTGTCCTTCCAAAATGCTGGGATTACAGGCATGAGCCACCACTCCTGGCTGAGAATATGCTTTTTAATATGAATTTTAAATTGATGTTTCAACTGAGATCTCAAGATGCAAAAGTATAAAATTTCAAGCTTGGTCACTATTATGAAGGAAAGAGTTCAAAATTGAGCCTATGACTCAAATACGCTCATCCACTTAAAAAATATAAAATAGTGCATAAAATTTGAGATAGAAGAGGTTTGTGAAGGGGAGACTTGCGCTCCTCACCTCCTGTGCAGAGAAGATGAAGGATGCTTCTTCAGCTTATGCCGGGGGCTTCAGGGGGCTTCCATGGGTTCTGTGGAGAGCTTGGAATGTTTGTTGTAATGGCGGGTGGACGTGGGGCAGGAGCATTTTGTGTACTGGGATCTGACTCCCATTCAGAAAATTGGGAAACAGGCTGCCCAACTGCTTGGAAGAGGATGGCCTGCGAGGCAAGGGATGCTTGAATGTTTCCCAGGCCCAGACAGAGTCCCACGGGAGAGACAGAACTTGCCTGGAGCCATCTGGAGTTGTGCCTAGGAGACTTTCTCCCTGAGTGGTGAGAAGACTCCAATAGGACTTAAGAAACAGAAGCTGAGGGGCCATCAGGAGTGCCGGCGTCACACATCACAGAGACTGCAGTTAGAGTACCTCAGAAGCAACTCTCCAAAAAGTCCCTGGACAGCTAGTGTGAAGCACACGCCAGCAGCCTCATAGGCATGTGACCTGTATGGAATATGGGCTTATATACTCGGTTTAATGCTCTGTTTTCAAAGTTTTAAAATTCTTAGCTCTTCTCCAGCAAGGGGTCCAGCATTTTCATTATGCACTGGGCCTTGCAAATCATATAGCTGGTTCTGTGTGCTGGGCTGAGAGAATGCAAAGCTAGCTGACAACGGTACCAGCTGGGTAAGAACTGTTTTGTCCTTCACTCAGACTGACTCGTGGAGTGGAAGAGGAAAATAAGATAGAGAAATTGAGAAACTGAGCCTGCCTGCTTTCCCCACTATGGCTTTCTGCCTAAAGTTTGAATTCTGGCCACGCAGGGTGGCTCACGCCTGTAATCCCAGCACTGGGAGGCTGAGGAGGGTGAGTCATGAGGTCAAGAGATCGAGACCATCCTGGCCAACATGGTGAAGCCCCATTTCTACTAAAAATACAGAAGTTAATTGGGTGTGGTGGTGTGTACCTGTAATCCCAGCTACTCAGAAGGCTGAAGCAGGAGAATTGCTTGAACCTGGGAGGTGGAGGTTGCAGTGAGCCAATCGCACCACTGCACTCCAGCCTGGCAACAGTGAGACTCTCAAAAAAAAAAAAAAAAAAAAAGTTTGAATTCTAAATCAAATTCAGAGCTTTGATTCAAATCCAATTACTGAATTGAGATAGTGTTTGCAATTTAAAATCGTCTGTCTAGTCAACAGAAACATTCTCAGACTGATTTTCTCCTACTATGAAAAGCCAATATTATTTAATGATAGCACAGAATCAACAATTGAAGGACTTCATAGTGGGTTCAATAGTGAGATGTGGACTTGAAACTTTTCGGTTAATTGTGAAAGTATTTTCACTAGCAGAATAAACCATGTTTTAAAATGGATGGAGGAGCTTTTTGGAACAATACTGTATTTACATGGGATAACCGAGGAAGAAGTTGAGGTCCAGGCAAAAGTTGGAGATTTACCATTATTATTTCACTGGTAGCTGTTTCATCAGAAAGTTCAATCCCCATAGAGCAGATTCAGAAACAACTAGAAATGCATAACACTTCAGGAAGTTAAAATTATATACTAAAATGAGGCTCTGGAATTATAATATTTATTAATTTTATCACATACCATGATTCTCCTGCATAGCCAGGAATAATAATTGTGTATGTTTGTTGCTTTGGAATTAGAACATGAATTCTAGCTCAATGTTCTGCAAGCAGTTATTTAATTGTGGCAACTTTCTATGACCCAAGTGTCCTGAAATAGTAAATGTAATGTCCAGAGATTGCTTAAGTGGCTAACAGATTTAGCTGTCTGAGAGTGAGAACATGAATGAAAAAAATTCATTCATACTCCAATAACATAGCAGAAAAATAAAATCTGGCAACAAAATAAGAGGGAGGTTTCCACAGGGCTTTAAGTATTCCAGTTTCACATAGCACCAGATTAGTGATATATCTGGCCCTTGGCTATGCTCATAGGTGCCTGTGCCTTAAGAAAGACATTGGGGAAGGGAGAAAAAAACCATTAGTACTTATAACTATTGCAATGAACTGTATGGCTTAGTCATTTTGGGATGCTATAAGAAAATACCACAGACTGGGAAGTTTAACGAACAGAAATTCAAGCTATACCCTTTTAGAAATTGTTCTATTAATCATCTAGGATATATTCACTAACTACAGCTGTAGACTTAACATGGTTATTTCGGAACCAACTGTGGCAGAGAATGCCAACACAGATTTTTGTATTTGTTTGTAGCAGCTATTATTAGATTAATATAAATATGTTCACATTTATGATAAAGGAAGTTTAGCTTGCTGACCACTCACTGTGTTTTAGGTACTAATATTTTATAAAATTTAATTCCCCTAAGTTATTGAAATAGTTCTAACTGCCATTTCACAAGTGAGGAAATTAAAGCTTAGAAAACTTAAGCAACTTGCCTGAGACGAGACAAATTACGCAGAGAGAGGATTTGAACTCTGGTCTGCAAGTCTCCAGAGCACTTTTATGTTCTTTCCAATAAATATCTTGCATCCCAAGAAGAAAATACTATATAAACTGTACATAGTATGCAGATTACTGCATTTGTTAGAACATTACAACATGTATTTCTTCCACAAACACTTATTCTGTGCCTACTTTGTTCCATGTCCCATCCTAGGACAAAACACCCTTTCTATTAAGACAGAAGAGCAGTAACTTAATTTTTGTTATGTGATGCCCTGGTCTGCATTTCTGTGTTTCCCCAAATTCATAGATGGAAATCCTAACTTTCAAAGTGTGTTAGTAGATGGGACCTTTGGGAGGTGATTAAGTCATGAGGGTTTGAGCCCTCAAGAATGAGATTAGTGCCCTTATAAAAGAGGCTCAAGATGGCTGGGCAATTCACTCATGCTTGTGGTTTCAGCTACTCAGGAGGCTGAGGCAGGAGGATTGCTTGAGCCCAGGAGTTCCAGGCTACAGTGAGCTATGATCATGCCACTGCACTCCAGCCTGGGTGACAGAATGTGACCCTGTCTCCAAAAAAAAAGAGGTTCAACAGAGTTCCCTCATTCTTTCTAAAATGTGAGGACACCTCAAGAAGTCACCATCTACAAACCAGGAAACGGAACTCTCTTTAGACACCAAATCTGCTGGTGTCTTGATCTTGGACTTCCCAGCCTCCAGAACTGTGAGAAATAAATTTCTGTTCTTTATATGCTACCTAGTTGATGGTATTTTGTTATAGCAGCCTGAAGGGACTAAGACACTAGATGCTCTGAAATTCTAAATATCCTTCCAGTGTTAGTTACTCCCAAGAAATGAGGGAAATACCAAGAAATAGCTCAGTATCAAATTTAGACATTGGTAGTAAAGAATGAACATTTTTCTTAAAATGCATAAATAACTACTACTGAGAAATGTTAGTCTTAAGAATATTTGGTGTAGTAAAGACTGAAGGCTTTTTTTGCAAAATTTAGGAGAGACATTCTCACGGATGAACATGGTGGCTGCATCCCATGTTATTGGATGCGATGACAAAGCAGAACAAAAAATCTAGCATGCACTCTGTATGGAGTACCAACAGACCACAATTGGCAGATTCTGCCAAATTCATACAGGCATAGTCTGAGAGAAAGAACAATGTTATTTACATAAGTATTAATCGTAATTAATAGTAATTCTATTATAAAATCAGACATGCTTTTATTATGGAAATTTATGAAATTACTGTAGTCCATAAACAAAAATAGAGCAGAAATAAAAACTTGCAATTCTTCAAATACGTGAAGCCCAGAGTATGTAATTCATTCTCATATACTTAATTTCAGGGTTTAATCCATCTAAGATTTAATACAATCTAGCCAGACTAGGCAAAATATTTTGAGGTAGTATGGGTCATGACACCTTCAGTTCTTATAAATATATTGATGTTAAATTTGGGAACAAATGAACATCTCACTGATAAGAGGTATCTAGCAATTCAATAATTCCAGGTACCCAAACTCAAAAGTTAAGTATTTAAAGTTTCAGATATACTTTTTAGTGCTGGTGTCATAAGGGACTACTTTCTTAAAAATAAAAAGCAAGTTGGGGGTACTATGGAATAAAAATATGACCCATTTTTGTGTTTTACAGCAAGAAACCTGTAACCCAATAATTTTGCCAATAGTAACTGTGAGAGGTCTAATAATTATGGGAATACATTATGCGTATTTTATAGGTAAAAAGAAATAGGATGAAGTCTGTTTATTAATCAGCTCGTAGCCTGCTGGGAAATATGGGAAAAGGGGAAAGGCACAGTGGAGGACTTTATCTCAGACGGACTGTGTTATCTTGAAATGGCAAATTTTTGCTCCAGGGTGGTCAGGGAAACAAGTTTCCCCTACAAATGGAGAAAACTGAATTTAAAAAAAAAAACAACAAAAAACCCTTTTAGTTGGTTTCCTACTCCTGTCCACAATCCCAATAGATGGACATTTCAGAAAAGATGTGAAGCGAGATGTGTAAATATTAATACAACACACTATATAAATACCAGGGGTGTTTTAGTATAAAAGAATGACCACCATAAGAGTTGTCAGGACATAGAAAAGCAGAGAACGAAGTGCATGTCAGGAGAAGGAAGTCTTCGCAGAAAGCAGCCACAGGCATTAAAAACGTTGCAATGGGAGAAAATAACAGGTACATCAACAAGGCAAGAGCCACGTGGCGGGATAACAGGGATGCTGGCCTAGTGTTTCCAGAAGCGACAAAACTTGTAAACTTTTATAACTTTCTGAAGTGTGCTGCATGGTAAATTATGGTCATTCTGCAAAAAAGTGTCCCCAGTGTAGTCTCAGGAGTCATGGACTTCAAAAGAAAGGTCTCCTCGTAGTGAATGTAGTACCTCGTGGCTTTCCCAAAGTCATTGAAAACGAATATCCCTAAAAAGGGTGTGATTTTAAGAGTGAATTACGATTCGCCCGCAAGCTGTGTACCGTGTGTGGACGAATGCTTACAGCCAGCGGTGCGGGAAGGCCGTTCGGAGGGGTGTTCTTGGTCTGCGGTGGTCTCCGGGGATAATCAGGAACGGTTCGTGCTCCGGACTGACCCCGGGTCCCTCTTCCCCGAGGCGCAGGGGTGGGGTCGGCTCCCGGCCCGCTCCGCGCTCTCGGGTTCCTTCCTCATTGGGCACCGCCCACCTCGTGGGCTTCCAGGTGCGAGCCCTCACGCCGGGCCGATTTCCCCGAGGGGCCGCGGCGGGCCAGAGGAGGGGCACGGGGCCTCGCGGCGCGTGCGTCCGCGGCCAGGGCCGGTGCGTGGGTGCGCGCAGGAAGCGGCTGGGCGAGGAGCCTCTGTTCCCAAGCCTCGGGTGCCCGCCAAGGGCCACGCGGGCGCGGGGGAAACCCAGAACTTCCCGCCCGGGAACGACTGCCCCCGCTCCCGGCTCTGGCTGGCTAGGGGGATGTTCTCGCGAGAGGAGAGGGGGCGCGGGGCGCCGCGGGGAAGCCTGAGGACGAGGGCCGGGCAGGGAGGGGAGCAGAGGCGGCGGGCAGGGCCGGGGACGCGGGGAAGCCGCTCCCGCCAGTCGCCGAGAGCCAGCCCCTGACGTCAGGAGTTTTCCTCAAAGTCAACAACAAGCCCCGCGGCGGCGGCGGCGAGAACCGATCGGCTGCGGCCCCGAGCGGGAGGAAGGAGGGGGCGGGGAGGCGGCGGGGGTCCCCACAGCGAGGCGCAGCCCGGGAGGAGGCCGCAGACCCCCGCCCCGCTCCGGGCGCGCCCGGGGGCCTAGAGCCGCCGCCCCGCCGGCGTGACCCGGCCCCCGCCCGAGCGGTGTTTTCTGGTGATGAATTTGTAGCCGATATCCGATTCCCAAGTAGAGTCTCCGCCTCCTCCTCTCCCCGCCGCCGCCCTCTCTCCTCCCTCCCCCTCCCGCCGCCGCCGCCGCCGCCTCCCGCTCCAGCTCCGCGGCCCGGCCCGGCCGGCTCCCTCCCTCCCCTGCAGCCCTTCGCTTGCCCTCCCGCCGGCCGCACCGGGCTCCAGGAGGCCAGAGGCTCTGTGGGGTGGGGGGAGGACAGGAGGGGAGGAGGAGGGAGGGGGGACCCCCGAGTCGCCCCCTCTCCTCCCCCCGCCCCCCCGGCTCCATCCTCCGCCGCCGCCCGAGCAGCTGCGGGGCCGCCGCCGCCGCCTTTGCAGGTAACAGCCACCGCCCCCAACTCTCGTCCCCTCCCCGCCTGGCCTCCACTCCCTCCGGGCCCCCGGCCCCGGTGCGCCCTCCCTGCCACCCTCGGGCGGGGGGTGGCGGCGGGGTGGGGTGAGGCGGGGGCTTCTGGGTTGTCCCAGCGCCGGGGGCGTGGGCGGGGGCTGGGTCACCGGAGGCTTCGGGTGTGGGTGTGGAGGCCAGGGGATGCCCAGCGCGGTTGACACCGACACCCCCCGCTTTCCGGGGGAAGCTGGGGGGCGGCTGTGCGCAGCGGGCCGGGGGAGGGGTGTTCCCGGCCTAGCGGTACTGTCTCTGTCTGGGCTGCCCCGGCCCGGCGCCTCCTGTCGCTGCGCAACTCTCGCTCCTTCCCCTCGCCCCTCCCCGCCCGGGCTGCGCGGCGTGGGGAGGGGGCGCCCGCCTGGACCGGGGACGGCGGCGAGGTTATATAACGCGTGGAACGCCGGTGTCAAATGTGTTTGGGTTGGGGGGAGGGAGCCGTCTGCTGCGCGCCCTGGCGCTGAGGCTGTCTGCGCGTGGGGTGGGGTGAAGGCGAGGATGCACAGGCGTCCCCGGGGTCTCCTTCCTTCCCCCACCCTTCCCCGCCACCGGCGCGCAGGGAAAGACGGCACTGGTGGGGTGGGGGTGTGTGTGGGAGGTGGGTAACGTGCTTGTCTGTGTTTTTAATAGTAGTGGGGTTTTGATCCGCTTGGGAGTTGTGTTCTAAGAATAGAAATGTGCGGAAGATGCTGGGTTTGGCTGATCCAGTGATGCTGTCGCTGCTGGCGGCGGCGGCGGCGGCTGTGGCTGCAAGTAAACAAACCAGCCTCTTCCTTGTCCACCTCCTCCTGCGCATCGGTCCGCATCAGCCATGATGCCGGCGGGGCCCTTCAGAGCCTAAAGTTGAAGCCTAGCTGGTTGCTGTGTTGACCCTGACGCCGAGGCAGGGTCATCCCTTGTTTGGGATTTCCCCGGAATTTTCAGTTAGCCTAGAGAGAGAGAAGCTCGTTGGGGCCAGGTTTTTCCAATGCCGATATTTACTGTTTACGATCTGAAAGCAGAGGAAATGCTTACCCATAAGTCAAAGCTGGGATGCTCACATTTCTTCCATCAAAATAATGTTGTTATGAAAATAAAACCAACTCATTTCACCAGTGTGGTATTTTGGTTGAAAGCCTGGTTTTGCAATTGATGAAGTTTCCAAATGGAAAGTCAACAGTGAAACCTTTGTTTCTATATTGATTAATTTCTAGCTCCATTAAAATGGCCAAACTTCGTTTTTAGTTCTTGAGACTAAAGATATACAACAGCGACTTTTTGTAGTTAATACACTGGCATTCGTCTCAAGCCAACAGTTTAGACCTGTGTTCCATATTTGGTAAAGCATGGTCATATTATAGCTTTTAGTAGAACTATAAATCACTAGCTAACCACTGGGTTTTGTTTTTGGTAGAAACTCATTGGCTTAGGTTATATATTTACTTAGGAAAGCCAAAGGTGTAAGAGTCTAATAAAGATGGTGTAGGAAATGAAGATTAGTTTTCAGAACTTGAATATCACTTGCGAAATGTGTATAAACGAATATAAACATTCCAGGAGGTGGTTGTCTTGAAAATGTTTTATAACTAAAATAGCAACTTAATACTAAATTACTAGTTTTCCAAAGTTTTAATGCACAGTTACATGCAAGATAGTTATCAGGACTGTAATTTTTTTTCCTTTTGCCAGCACATTATCTTGATTTAGAAAATTTACCAAGGTGATTGTACTTGAAAGTTTACCAGGGAGATGGTACTTGATCTTTTTGTTTTCCTTTCTGGGGTTGACCCCAATATCTTTGATTGGCTTGAGTTTCCAATTTTAAAGTGAGGGCGGGCAAATACTGCATGAATGAGACAATGGTGAAATTTCGGTGAATGTAGGGCTTTAGTTTTCAGTTGTGTGTTTGTATGTGGATTTGCAGCATGTTTTCTTACAGTATTTAAAAAGTCCAAAGTAATCCTACAAAAATTATGAAATTATTTGTATTCGTTTGGCTTGTTTTCCATAGCTATTACTCGAGTGAATTATTTTCCAATTTAAAATTAATCTTTGGCTTAATCTTGACACTGACTCTGAGTTGTATATTTCAAAGTACTTTAAGTTACTGCTTTGGACTTTTAAATAATGTAATTTTATAGCTGTAAAATATTTTAAATAAGATTATATTTCACAAATACTGGAGTGTGAACTGTTTGCTGGTTTAATTAAAAACTTTTAATACTTACATTTCATTCAGAAAATTGCTGTCATTACAAGGGATTTGTTTTTAGAGTCACTGGAAATCTAAGTAAACGTGTTGATGAAACTTACCAGGGAACAAATGTGCTTAGCATACAGTCTTGTGGAAAGTAAAGACTTAAGATTTTTTTAAACTGTAGCTTTTGATTTAAACATATGAGAAATTTTCTTATAAAAATACAGTGGAAATTTCCAGCTATCTGGGTTTTTTAAAAATGAGGAACCTGTTTTACAAATTGATTTTGTGGAAGTTTAGCCTTTGCTTAAACTTAGTGTATTTCTGTGAAAAGATAGCTATACTTTCTTTTGTTGTTTTATCTTTTGGTTCTAGAATTTGTCCTTGGGAAGATAAGGTAATTACTGTTAACAACTTGTTAATTGGATATTTAGCATGATTTGATAGGAGCTTGTCTTTATAGTGTGATTAAGTTTTGAAGTGTTAAAAAGAAATTTAAAGCTGTCTTAGATTTGAGCAACAAAATGTAAACTGAAAAAGCATTTTCATTTTGTTTTGAGCAAATCAGTCTTGTAATCTGACTTGCATTTTTATTTTGAAGTTAATATGCATTATGCACACAATTTTTGTTAGAAGATTTGTGTTACTCCAGGTTTCAGCATGTGCATCAGTATTTTAAATCCTGGTCACACAGCATACCTTCTTCTGGAAAGATAGTCCTGAATCATCTGACAGCAAATACTTTGTCATGATCTTTTGCATAGGACAGCATTAGATTCAGTTTAGAGTTAATGCTAACCAGTGCCTGGTGAGCAGTTGCCATGTGCCAGGCACTGTTGTGTGTGCTTTACCTGTATTCATTTAATCATTGAAACAGCCCCTGCCAAACTTTTGAGAGTGATTTTCCCATAAGAAAAACTTATTGTGGCATTTAAAAAATGCCTTTTATTTAAACTTTCCTAATTCTGCAACACTTCTAAGTGTTTTTCTTAACTTGATTGTACCTATCATTAAACTGTGACAGTTCTAAATTTGGATAATTTGATACAGTAATTTCCATAGCATCAAGTTAGTACAAAAAGTGTATTGACCCATTAACATTCCCATTCATTTGTTTAAAATGCCAAATTAAATACTTCAAATGTTTATGTATTATAGCATCAGTCTTTCATCAAATTAGATGTAAACTCATTTTCTCTGCCAAGTAATCCTTAAATATTAATGGATAGATAAAATTTGTATATGCTTCTTGACCTGTTGATGTGTTTTTTGGTTCTGCTGCTTTTCAGTACTCTTATCACCTACTACAGATATTTCTCATTTCTAAATATTAACAGGGGAAAGTAAGAAGATATACTACAAGAAAACACTAGAATTTCAAATGAGAATTTTTCTTCCCTGTATTAGATAATGCCTGTGTATGTGGATGGAATTTTAGAAATTTGTAATTAAGAGATTCCCAAGATGGATTTTAGGAGGATTTTATATGTCTTATATTAGATAAGAAATCATCTGACTCTATCTGGGGGACTAGGGGATGGGAGGGGAAGAAGGATAGTATTTTCCAATAACGGAGCTTAGCCCACATTTTGTCTTAGTTGAATTGCTGTTTGAATGTTTTATTTTCCAATTATAAAACTTTTGAGGATGTGAACTTTGTATATATAATCATGTCTTTCACCTATGGTGCCGTATGTATATGAAGTAGATACTCATAGATTTTAACTTGAAGAATCATAAATATTAGCTCTGAAAGAGCTGTAAAGCTATTCAGAGTTAATCTAGTGTTACACTTTTATTTTTCTGGCTCAGAAAACTGAGGTATAGGTAATTAAAGTGACCTTATACATCATCACTTTGGATGGGTCAGGGACTGAAGTTTCTTGGTCTGGTAGTCTTCCTAATGCACCAATGTGATGAACTTTGTTATAGGATTGCGTACCTATTGGTTAGCTCAGTTTAATCTAGGGTAAATCCTGTCAAGCTGATTCTTGGTATTTAATGGAACATATATCAATTGCATTTTATGTGTATGGATAGATTTTTTAAAAATTAGGCTCCCAAGACAGATTTTAAAATGATTTTTACATGTGTGTTGGAAAAATTTGGCCAACTTTGCAACCAAATTTTTTTTTTTTTTTTTTGAGACAGGTTCTCACTGTGTCACCTGGGCATAATCACCGCCTAGACGTCCTGGGCTCCTGGGCTCAGGCGATCCTCCCACCTCAGCCTCCTGAGTAGCTGGGTCTGCAGGTGCCTGTAATCATTCCCAGCTAATTTTTGTATTTTTTGTAGAGGTGGGGTTTTGCCACGTTGCCCATGCTGGTTATGAACACCTGGGCTTAAGTGATCCACCTGCCTTGGCTTCCCAAAGTGCTAGAATTACACGTGTGCCACCATGCCTGGCCACCTGAAATTCTTTTAGTAGCAGCCCCCAACCTGTCCTTGGTATTACAGGTGCCTTCTCATAGAGGCAGCCTACACTTTATGAGAAATGGAGGGAACAAGTTATCTGTAGCTCTTTTAGTGGTTTAGGTGAAACAGGCACCTAATAAGCATTTTTCTATTAGTTTCAAATTAAAATATTAAGTATATCACCCAGTACAAGTTGCTTTTTTATTTTTAATAACGGACCTGTTGATCAAAATGGTAGTCGGATCCCCTAAACAAGCGTAAGGAAACGGCCAGGAAAATACTTCATGTTTTTGTAGAAATGTTTTAAAGTTAATCAAATTGATTTTTTTCAGAATTGGCAGTTTGGAAATAGCCAGGTGTGGTGGCGTGTGCCTGTAATCCCAGCTACTTGAGAGGCTGAGGCAGGAGAGTCACTTGAACCTGGGAGGTGGAGGTTGCAGTGAGCCAAGATTGCACCATTGCACTCCAGCCTGAGCAACAGAGCGAGACTGTCTCAAAAAACAAAACAAAAAACAGAATTGGCAGTATGGAAGAACTGATATGTTTTTTGGAAGGTTGGAATTTTGTGTCTTCAGATATTTTGCCATATTCGGAACTTTAGTGAAATTATCTATAGAAAGAGCTTTAAGAAAATCCCACAAAGTGCTCTAGAGAGAAAAGATATCCAAGGTATATAGCTTATGTGGCTCACTTTCTCTATATGATTTTTTTTTTTTTTTAACAGAATAACATCTCTTAATAGGAAGACTGTCTTGGAATTATTTGAAGTACAGAGCAAATTGCCCAGAATTTCCTTTCTATTTCAGAGCATTTCTTCTTCCTCAGATCCTTCTAAAAGTTTGATATAACCCTATGTATTTATTATGGTATATATTAGTTTTACTGACTTCTTGAAATCAGAAAATGCCACAGAATTGTATTATAATTACCCTTGATCATCATTTGTTTTTCAAAGTAGCAACATTCTGTTGTATTTGAACTTCAGTTGTTCTTTACTAATTCAGTTTGGCTAGCATATATAAAGTATGTTAAAAAATTGTGGGGAGCAAATACATTCTATTTAGTAGTAATTACAGACAGAGGTTAGAGAAACTTGTATTATTGGATTTTTTTCTGGCTTTTAACTTAGATATTAACTTACAGGAAATTATTAATCTGTGAATTTTGTTCTTTGTAAAGAATTGCTGGGTGTCGTTTAATTTTATATAAACTTACTTTTAGTCTTGTTATTTCATTTGTGATGCCTTAGTTATATTTAATTTTTAATTCATTTAAAAAATTTTACTTTTTGGACTTCTGAAAAATCTGATACTGAAAAAATATTTAGAACTATTTGCAAATGTTAATTACATGTTTTTGAGAGTTCATATTGTGTTACTTGGTAGAAAGCATACCAAATTGATAGAAGACTTGAAGGTAGTCACTTTTTCTTTTTTTTTTTTTTTTTTTTTTTAAACTTGTTGCTAACTTGTCATAACTGTGCGAAAGTAATATTATTGGTTGGTCACAGGTTCAAAATTGTGGCTGTAATAACTACTGCACAAATTTGTTTTTTACAAATGAATTGATATATGTGAAAGCTCTGATAAGTTACAAGTTTGGAAAAGATTTTTTTTAAAGAAACCACGTAGTTTTACTTACCTCCCTGTAACTCAGTATAGTCCTTGTCACAGAGTAGACAATCAGTACATATTTATTGACTGAATAAATATATGTGTGTGACATATTTTTGAGTTAACATTTTCAAAAGATGTTTGAAGAAGTTTAATTTTTGCTTAAAATTGAATGTCTGGTTGCTATAAGTAAACACGTATCTTTTACAAATTCTTAAAAGTATCATTAAGAAAATATGCCATTCTTTCCTATTTTTGTTTCCATAATTGATTATTTTGGTTAAATTAATGCTATATTGATAATATATTGATGATGGTTGTTTTGTTTGGAGTTGAAATTCGATCTCAACAAAAATGGGGAAAAACTCAAGGAAAAAAAGGATAAGTATTGTGTTCTAGTCCTTGCCATTAATGGAGGTCTATAGGAAACATACCTTAAGGAATAGGGCAGAGTATTTATTATAATTCTAATTATAATTTATAGATAAGTGCTTCTTTAATGTTTAAATTTAGTTTTATTTTTAGGATGGCTTAGTGCCATTCTCTTTTGATTTATATTTGTTTGCTTAGCCTGTTTTTTTGTTAGCTGTCTAAAGCTGCATCTTCATTCCTTCATTCATCCACTCATTCATTTATTCCATATTTGTCAGCATTGCTTAAGTGGTAGACACTATCAAATTGCTTTACTAAATTATAATGTGATTGAATGAAGTGAAATATGCAAAATGTTTTGTAAATTATAAAATGACATTCCAATGCCATTATTATTATCATCAAATTCTCAAATAGTTCTGAATGAAGATACCTTTATTTTAGTGTAACTGCTTTGTGTAAAATCTAGATTGAATCTGTCAAGAATTTTGTGTGAAGCTTTATAAGAATGGGAAAAATGAAATTAGCAATGAAATGTTTAATGCATTAAGATTAAAAGAAAAACCAAATTTTGTTTTATATAGCTCATTGGATGGAACACATTTGTAGAAAAGTTAGGGCTATATATGGAAGGAGGTGAACTTTTGTCTACCCCAGGAAACAGATGACAAAGTTCCAGCTCATCTTGTGGATTAGTGTTTTTAGTTAAGCTGGAAGACTGAATGGAAGAGCGAAGATGCTGTGGTGCAGGAGTATTCCTGCTGTAGGAAAGTTAAAGCACGTGGTTTGCTGCTTACTAGTCAATAAAATTGTTTTTATACCCAAAAGACAGCATTTATTTCTAACATCATAATTCCAGAGTAGTCTACCCATGACAGCTTTAAAATTATGTTCAAAGAATGTATCATTTTAGCCAGTAGAGACCCAGGAGCAGTTTTTAAAGCTGAAAATTACGATTATAGGTAATATTTGATAATAGTTTCAGTGAAAATGGATAAAGCCATCTCTATAATATATGCTTGGATTCACTGCCTCTGATGAAGATTGTAAATTCTGTCCTGTTGATTTAACATACATTTTAATAGTTTAATCTTCATTTTTTTCCCTTTTTTTTCCCCCCTGCATGGGTAGGGTAATGGGATTTAACAGTTTAATCTTAAACATATGAGCACTGATAAAATTTATCTAAACCAGTTTTTAGAAACAGTTTCATTATAAAACAAAATTGATTGATTTTTGGGTGGGTCTGGATATTTCAGTGTTTTGTTTTATACTGAAGAAGTAATGAGTAGAAAGAGCATATGCCTGGTTGTCTGCTCCTGGTTGGCCATTTGGTGACTTTTTGATCTTGAGCAAGTTACTTGATCTGCCTCGGTCTCTGTTTCTTCAGCTATAAAATGGGGGTCCCTCCAGCTTTAACATTCTGATAATAAAATGTTCACTTCAAAAAATAGAATCAATTTTGAAAATGTTTTTTAGTGTTCTTTAAAAGCACTAAATATATTGTAATACAAGCCATTTTAATAGAAAGTATGTATTTATATATGTTAATTGGATATATATTATTTTTTATTACTAATTATTACCCTAATCTCTTTTCTGTTTCCACTCAAAGAATAGTAAGATCTGAATTGTGTTTTACTCATATTATATAGTTTCATAGTAAGAAACCAAGAATGGCCTTAATAGATGTTGAGCCCCTTGCTACAAGTATTACCAAAGAGAAGTGTCACAGTGCAGCTCTTCTAGAGACATCATGCACCAGTGTCTTGCCAGTTTTGAACTTAGAATTCTTTATGCAGTATAAGTAGTTAACCCTTCAGTTATCTAGCCATATATTATGTAGCCAGTTGACCATGTTGGATTCTTTAGGATGTTAAATCCAATTAAAATGATGTTTATATTCTTTACCGAAGGTTTTTGTTTTTGTTTTTTTTTAAAATATGTGTGGTGAAATGAGTCTTGTCATTATGTGACCATTTTCTATGACAGTAATAAATTTAGGCTTTGCTGAGTTAAAGTTATACATATTTCTTCATTTTTAGAACCTTTACTATGCCAATAGTGATACTTCAAGAGAAGGACATGTTTGTGGAATTTCCCACTTAGTGGCCCACAGAATTTCTCTTTTTCATCTTTATTTTCATTATTTTTCTAGAATTTCTCTAATTTAGTATTCTGCCAAATGTGTTTTGGGAAAATACATCCAGATTCTAATACCACCCCCCCTTTTTTTTTTTTTTTTTTTTTTTTTTTTTTTTT
>NW_016107390.1:3896803-3899932 GCF_001604975.1 Cebus imitator
AAGTGATCCTCCTGCCCTGGCCTCCCAAAGTCCTGGCATTACAAGCTGATATCCCTTTTTGACTCTCTACAGCAACAGATTCCCGTGGTGGTTTTGAGTAGTCTCAGTGTTACCTCTGGGTACTGCATGTGTCCCCATGATTCATGAGGTTGGTGGTCTTGTATTCAGCTACATAGCTTTTGTCAGGCTGTTTAGAAAATGTTTAGTCTGGATTCCTGACTGCTAAATGGTTAGGCTCTACACTTAATTTGCATTGAAGAAAAACCTGTAATCTGTTTTAGCACTAGCTTGGAAGTGTATCATTTATCACAACTCAAGTTGAGAGAGTATGTTTGTGCAGTCCATCTATCCATTTTTCTAGTTATCTAAAATTCTTGCATATGATTTTTGACCACATAACACTGGTATACCTAGACCACATTTTTTGCTTCATTTCTGTGCAAATGGATTTACTCAATTTTGTGTTGGCATTTTCCTTTTTAGTTTGAGATTGACAATAAGAAATATTGCTGTGTATATGACGATGTTTTTGAGGACTTTATTACAAACATGTTATGAAGACCTATGGGATAAATTTGATTTTTGTCCTAGGAAAAGTTGTATTTCTTCTGAGGATTTTTTTTTCCTTTTTAAAAAAATTTGTGCAGCGTCAACAATATGGGGGACCCCATCACTACAAAAAATAATTTTTAAAAAATTAGCTAGGCATGGTGGTGTCTGCCTATAGTCCAGCTACTCAGGAGGCTGAAGTGGGAGGATCACTTGAGCACCAGTGGAGGCTGCAGTGAGCTGTGGTTGTACCACTGTACTCTAGCCTGGGTGATTGCCTGGGGGGTGGGGGGGGAACCTTATCTAAAAAAAAATTGTGGATGCTGTAAATATTGAAACCTATTGTGTTTTCTTATTTGCATTCTCTTAAGAGCTCCATGCCAAATTTGTGGCTTATCTTTCCCAAATAGGTATGCTTTGACTTCTTTTTATCTTAAGGGAATGTAGTTTTGGAATGCAGGCTCTGCAGTCAGACATCCTGGGTTCAGATCTTGGCTCCATCATTTACTAGGTGTGTTGAAATCGAGCAAGTTGCGTATTCTATGTGAGCCTCAGTTTCCTTATCTGTGAAATGGAGTTAATAGTATCCTCATAAGATTAATCTAGATCACATAAGAATAATAGATGTAAGCATCTACAGTAGTTCTTGGCACATCTTGAATACTCAATACTTGAATACTCATATTTTTTTTTTTTTTTACTTTCACATTCCCTTTGTTTCACTTTACTTTACAAAATAATTGATGTCATATTATGTACTTATTATAATCTACCTAAAATATTTCTTGGAACAGGCAGAGTAAGAATACATAAATGATGGTTTCTTGATAGGTTGTATTTTACATCAATTAAAATATTCACGGCCGGGTGCATTGGCTCACTCTTGTAATCCCAGCACTTTGGGGGGCTGTAGCGGGGGATCATGAGGTCAGGAATTTGAGACCAGCCTGGCCAATATGGTGAAACCTTGTCTCTACTAAGAATACAAAAATTAGCTGGGCAGGGTGGTGGTCACCTGTAGTCCCAGCTACTCGGGAGACTGAGGCAGAAGAATCGCTTGAACCCAAGATGCGAAGGTTGCAGTGAGCCGAGATGACGCCACTGCACTGCAGCCTTGGCGATAGAGTGAGACTCTGTCTCAAAAAAAAAAAAAAAAAAAAAAAAGTATTCACAATTGCTTTTGAAATTACAGGGATTTAGGGCACTTAACTTTCATTCTCTTCCTTCATTCTTCACCTCAAATACACATCACCAAACAAATTTTCTGTATTTGGGTAGGTGTGACTGGTTTTCTTAAGACTTTTGTTGCAACTCCTTAGATTAAAAGTTTCACTATCATTTGAAATGGGTCACATGACTGGGGAAGTGCATTCACTATAGAACTGTTTAATAAGTTTGCCAGTTTGAAGAGCTAGACTTTTATGTGAGGTCAGGCCAGTTGAAGACATTTACAAAGAATTTGTTGTTTGTTATTGCTGTGTGAGTTGCAAGAATGGAAAAAAAAGAAATTCTTTCTTCAATACTTCCTTCCAGGCTGAGTCATCACTAGAGAGTGGGAAGGGCAGCAGCAGCAGAGAATCCAAACCCTAAAGCTGATATCACAAAGTACCATTTCTCCAAGTTGGGGTCTCAGAGGGGAGCCATCATGAGCGATGTTACCATTGTGAAAGAAGGTTGGGTTCAGAAGAGGGGTAAGTGCTCCACAAACTGAAAATAATACGGTTGGTAAGAGTGCCAGCAGTGAGTGGTGTCTTAGAAGTTGATCTTTTTTTCTGATGCTGTTAAAGTAGACTGTGACATGCTATTCTAGTAAGAGAGAAGTGATATTTAATGTGTGTTAGGAATTTGCTTGTTATTAAGGTATTTGTAATTCTTGATTTTGGGCATTTATAATCTAGTTAGGTTTGACTTTCTGGTATGCTGTGTGTATTTCTGGTATGCTGTGTGTATGCATGTTACAGAAAGTGTTATATTTTTCTGTGGTGTTTACAGGTTCTATAATCTGGAGAGATATCTTTGTAATCATTTAATATATGTAAAGTACTATCTTGTGTGCATTTAATCACATGTAAATATATACATAAGAGAATGAAGCCAATTTGGATGGTGGCAGGGGAATGGCTTAAAATAGAAAATGGGATAGGGTTCATCTACAAATTCATGGATTAATCCCATAAATTAGGTAAGTAAAGCCCTGATGTAAAAGGTCAAATGAATACAAGGATTTTTTGTGTGTGTATGTTTATGTTTAATTTCATATTTTTATTTTTCATTATCTAGGTGTAGCATACCTTGTTCAGTCCATCTTTAGATAAATAACTTAAGCACATTATTTTTTATTAAAGGAAGAACTCTTCAATATAACAGTTTATCATCTGCGAGATCCCCTGTTTATGTGGTCAATGTATTTATTAGAAATTTAGAGTTTAGATTAGTTGCTAGGCAACTACTGTTTACTCACATGGCCAAGTTGAGTAGGATGAGGACTGTTCCATTCTCAGAACTTTTTCATTCCTTTATATCTGCTTTCTGGTTAAAAGTTGCCTCTTAAATTTTTTTTTTTTTTTTTTTTTTTTTTTT
>NW_016107390.1:3900657-3922328 GCF_001604975.1 Cebus imitator
ACACTTGTGGACATTTGGGCTGCTTCTAGTTTTTGGTTAATATGCATAGAAAGTGTGGACATTTGAGTGCACGTCTTTGTGTAATATGTTTTCATTTATCTTGGGTAATAAGCTAGGAATGATATTGCTAGGTTGTATAGTAAGTGTATGCTTAACTTTATAAGAAGTGTTTTAACAAACTGCCCGGCTGTTTTCCAATGTGCCTGACCGTTTCTGTTGTCAAGTGTGATTTCTTTCAATGTCCTCCTCTTGTTAGAAATTAGAAAAGCTTTTTCAGATTTCAGTGCTTTATAAAGCCTTTTTTGGTTTCCTTTTTAAATATATTTATATTATTTTCCTACTTTTTTTGGAGGAGGATGGCAAATCACTTAAACCTTTTTGAGGTTTACTTTACTAATCTCTTAAAATTTGCTTTTACAAGATTGTTGTGAGGGTTAAGTGAGGTGATGGATGTGGGTATATTTTTGACAGTTTTAACACAATGTAAGCTATTTCTGTCTCCACATGTTTATCAAGGATTTAGGATGATTCTTGAGTCTGTTTAATTAATTATATCTTTGAAATACCATAATAGAAAGTATCTAGTGCATGGATTATAGAAATGAGAAGAAATGAATAAGAATTTCCCATCGTTTTTCCTGTAGTAGTCAGGGAAAGGGGTCTCAATAATGTGCATGTGTTTATTTAGAGATGAATAGTCATGTAAACATAAGACTTTAAAAGGTATAAAATGAAAAATACAAGTCTACTCCCTATCTTTTTCTACCTCCTTTGTCAGAGGTAATCATTTTAGAACTTTTTTCCTATTTTTAATCTTCTCATAATTATGCCAATTTTATATATAATATACTAAACTTTAACCTATCTCCTCATTGTAAAAAAAAAAAAAAATAGAAGAATTTAACTTCTAATACCAATTCTACCTTCTTTTATTTATTTTTTGGTTGGCTTTATGATTAAACTTAGAGCTGTTTGACAATTTAGAGTGTTCAGACATTGTCTCTAAACTTGTCACTTTATAAGTTTTAAAAAAGAAATACCATTCCTCCTCATCTTTCATTGAATTCCTTACATTCCCTGTCCAGTTTATGCCAACTATAACGTTTATTTTATATGTCAAAGTTTATAATATTTACATTTGCTGATCCTGAAAAGCAGTTAAAATATGATGTTTTATAAATATGGCTAAAGTGGTATGATTAAATTCTTAGAGAACAAATGGATTTATTTTATTTTACTTTAAGTTCTGGGATACATGTGCAGAATGTGTAGGTTTGTTACATAGCATGTGCTGTGGTGGTTTGCTGCACCTGTCAACCCGTCACCTAGCTTTTAAGCCCTGTGTGCATTAGGTATTTGCCCTAATGTTCTCCCTCCCCTTGTCCCCCACCCCCTGGCAGGCCCTGGTGTGTGTTGTGATATTCCCCTCCCTATGTCCATGTGTTCTCATTAGAGAACAAATGGATTTCTTACACTGTTTTGATACTTCAGAGCTGCCATACTTTAATTTGGTTTATAGTTTGGACTGTGACTAATTTTCCTGGATTTTCTAATTGCCACATTTACCCTCTGTCGGTGGAAGAGTTCAGGCTTTTATTATATCATCTGGTTATCCAGTTTTTAAATTATACTGTTGAAATTCTAGCATGAAGTTACTTCTTTTTGGATATGATGTTCAACTAACATCATGTTATTTGATTCTTGGACAAATTTTATGCTTTCTTAGATCCTACATCTTTTCATTTTAGATTTGTCTTACCATTCTCTAGAGTACTTCCTGAAGTAACTTTTTCAGGAGGAATGTGTGTGGGTGCTTGTCAGTATAGTGTTTGAAAATGTCTTTTTCACTTTCATACCTGATACATACATTGGCTGGGTATAGAACTCAAGTTTAAAATAATTCTCCTTCAGAATTTTGAAGGTTGCATTCATTCCACTGCCTTTCAGTAACCAGTTTTACTGATAAGGGATTTGTTGCTAATAAGAATCACTTCTTTGTAGGCAACCTGTTTTTTGTTCCCTGGAAGCTTTTTCTGTTGATGACTCCTTCTCCTTGGAATTATAAAACTTAAGGAGGATGAGTTATAGTCCTTTTAAAAATCGTTATTTATTTTTGAAATTAAATTTTTTTTTTAGAGATAGTCTTGTTATGTTGCCCAGGCTGGATTTGAACTGTGCTGAAGATCTCCTGCCTCAGCCTCTCTAGTAGTTAGGACTACAGGCTGTAGTCCTTTTTATATTCATTCTGTAAATGTTTGCTGAACCCTGGGAATGTGAAAGTTTAGGTTTTTCTTCTACTCGGGGAAATCTTCTATAATTCTTTGATTACTTCTTTCTTTGTATCTTCTCTGTATTTATTTTCTGAAGCTTCTGTATCGATTTGCTGTTTCAAAGGTTTTCTTTCGTTTTCCGTGTCTTTTCCTTGTTTCTGTCTCTTTTTTTAAGTGGGAGATTTTCTTGACTTTTTTTGGCCCTTTACTGATTTATTTATTTCAGCTGTTTGTATTTCTGGGAACATTTTCTAGTTCATAGTCATCTGCTTTTATCTTATAGATGTAAGCTTTAATATTGGGACACTACATAGATTTAAAATTTTTCTCTCCTCTGAATAACTCTTTCAACTTGTTACAGTTCTTTTTTTGTGGTGTTAATTTTCTTCACTGGTAATCTTTTTGCCTGTATATTCTAGTATGAAAAGTACTAGATTTACTAGTAGTACCTTCTCTTTTTTATTTTTCCCTGTATTTATAACAAGTTAGATTCACTAAATGAGGATTTGTGGTGGTAGTAATTAACTACTCTTGAAAGCATTGATTGAAATACTGGGGGAAACTAAATTTGACATTTTTTTCTTCCACCATTTAAAATTTATTCCTTTAGAGGTTTTCAGTATTATTTTAGCAATAATTTTGTATTTTAGTCAACTAAATTTGATTATCTAGTTTATTGTAATTTGGTTGGATTTTGGGTCAAATAATTTCTTCCAAAAGAGCATTATTATATTTACTGCTAATTTATCCTGGATAGAATATTATCACTTGAACTTTGGTGTACTCATTTAAAAATAAATATATTAAGATCTGCCTTCTCTACCTCACAGTATGGTTGTGAGCATTATGAGATAATGTGCATAGAGGAGTGTTTTAAAATTATGTACTCAATAAAAGATATTGATATAATAAAGCTATATAGTTATTTGAATGTTGGTCTTTTTTCTCAAGCCTATATTTGTGAATCAATTCTTGTTATCTCTTTTCCAGATATAATCCAATTTGTACTTTTGATGTAAGTTGTTTTTCAGTAAATATCTTCTTGGAAAATAACACAAAAAGGACTGAAAGATAAATACTGATTATTATGTGGGATAAATACTTTCCTAACCTTAGTTATTAGTGATATATGAATAGCAAAATCTTTTTTATTTTTATTTTTTTTACTTTTCTGGACAGTTGGAAATGATAAGTATTGAGATACCACATTAACATAGTATTGTTGTTAGAAATGGCAGTAAAAGAAACATCATGGAGCAAACATCAAGTAAAGTATTATCTGCATTTTCCTCCTTGATGGATCCAGGAGAGCTCCTTACAGTTTGGTTGTACATCAACATAGGAGGTGTCTGTGTATCTATTAAATACTAATTAAATTATCTTGCTCAAAAATGAACCTGTAGATATGTTCTAGGTGACTCTAAATCTCTAAATTCGATTTCAATACTTGTATTAATTTTTTCCCTTCTAGCTAGTGATAATATTTGTTACGAAGATACTTAGTGCATTAACAAAGTAGGAAATTTAACTAGTTTAAAAGGCCTAAATTACAGAATTAAATAAATTGCAATGCTATTAAGGGCTTATTACAATTTATTAACTTTCATTTGCTTTGTAAAACTTTCATAAAAACCCTAGTAGTCTCTTACAAATGTGGAAAGCTAGTTCCTTGATAATAAGTTAAAATCTAATGTATAATTAGTCAATTCATAATGTTACTGTTTTGAGATTGGTATAAATCTAAGAGGTGGTTTTTTATCATTAAAAGCATTTTGATGAAAATGCTGCATGCATGTGTTATTTTATTATACTTTTAGTATCTAACAAATTGAACTTTCATGTTGTATTCTCTATGTGTAACCAGTTTTGGCTTTCAAATAACTTTTTCCCTTAGTTTTCCTTCTACTAACTTTGTCCTTTGAATAATATTTTTCTATTCCATGAAATGGTTTATTTAGATTAACTAGAGTTTTGGTATTTGGTAATTCCAGGGTAAAAATTTTATGTCTGTAAGTTGTCTCACAAGATAGCTTAATTCTGCAGCACAAAATATACTTTAGCAACATAAAGATTGTGAGTAGGTTATGTTGTAAGATGTGATTGTTATCTAGTCAAATTTAACAAGTTGTTACGGAAAACAAAATTTACAGTTTATTGAGTGTTTAAGTTCAGGAGCCTTTCTTCTTTTTTATTTTGTATATGTATGTGTTTTTTTGTTTTTGTTGTTCATTTGTTATTCACAAAGTGACTTTAGAAATATAAAATGATTAGGAGAAAGAAAATGACAGTATGATTTCCTGTTTACTACCCAGCAGCAAACTTTTTCCATAGAGAATGAAGAGCTGTGGTAGCAACCGTGTAAACCACGTGGTACATTAGAGAAGCTCACTTTGACTGTTAAGGTTAAACATGGAGAATAAACATAAGAAAATTAAATTTATTCTCTAATGGTATTGAAACTCTGAGATTTAACTAATATAGTTACAATACTGTAAAATGAGTTTTTCTTATAGTTTCAATATATTAGTTTTGAAAAATTCAGCCAATAGAACCACATGGAGCAAACCATGAAATAAGCTTTCATGTACATTTTAGAGTTAATTATATAATTATAAAGTTGCTGTTACACACACACTTGCTCCTTCCCAATCAGCAATCAAGTTTTATGTATTGATTATAAAATTATGATTGTTTAATTGATGATTACAAGATTATGTAACTTGAAGTCTTATGAAATTCACTTACTAATATTAGTTTAAAGATTTTCTGGATAGATGGTCAAGTTATCTGCAAAGATGTACAGTTCTGCCTTTTCTTTTTCAATCTTTATTCCCTTAATTTCTTTTTCTGGTTGTATTTCACTGGATAGGACCTTTAGTACATTGTTGAATAAAAGTGGTAAGAGTGGATTTTTTTTTTTTTTTTTTTTTGGAGACGGAGTTTTGCTTTTGTTGCCCAGGCTAGAGTGCAATGGCATCATCTTGGCTCACTGCAACTTCCGCCCTCTGGGTCCAAGTGATTCTCCTGCCTCAGACTCCTGAGCAGCTGGGATTACAGGCATGTGCCACCATGCCTGGCTCATTTTGCATTTTTAGTAGAGACAGGGTTTCTCCATGTTAGTCAGGCTGGTCTTGAACTCCTGACCTCAGGTGATCCACCTTCCTCAGCCTCCCAAAGTCCTGGGATCACAGGCGTGAATCACTGTGTCCGGCAAGAGTAGATATTTTGTCTTATTGCTCATCTTATAGGGAAAGCATTTATTTTACCACTAAGTATCATGTTAGCTTTCCTTTTCTATTGCTGCCCTTTATCAGGCTGAAAAACTTCCCTACTATTCCTGGTTCGGAGAGTTTTTATCATGAGTGAGTGGGCGGTCAGTTTTTTCTAAAGATTTTACTGCTTCTATTGAAATGGTCATTTGATTTTTTTTCCCTTGATTCTCTTAATATGGTGAATTACTTTCATTGATGGAATAAATTGCGTTTGTTCATGATATATTTTAGAAATATATTGCCAGTTTAGACTTATTGATACTTTGCTAAGGGTTTTTTTTTTTTTTTCTTTTTTTGCATTTACAAGAGCATTGATCTGTAAATTTCAGTTTTGATATCATGGTTATGCTGGATTCATAAAATATGTTGGGAAGCATTTGTTTCTCATAAGGTGGGTTGTATTTTTTCTTCAGTGTGTAATAAAATGTATAAGTAAAGCCATGGGTTGGAACTTTCTTTGTGGGAAGATTTTTGATAATAAATGAGATTTCTTTAGATACAAGGCTATTCATATTTTCTATTTCCTCTTGTATCAGTTTTGTTAAATTGTGTTTTTTAAGGATTTTGTTTTCATCCAAGATGTTCCTCTAAGTTACTGGGTGTAAAGTTTTTAATATTCCTTATCCTTATTTTTTTAGTGGAGACAAGATCTCACTCTACTGCCCAAGCTGATCTTGAAGTCCTGGCCTCAAGCAGTCCTCCCACCTTGTCCTCCCAAAGTGCTAGGATTGTAGATGTGAGCCACTGTAGTTGGGCTCATCTTCATTTTTGAAGGATTTTTAAAATTGTATATAGGATTCTAATTTGATAGTTGTGGTTTTTTTCCATCATTTTAAATATGTCATTTTCATTTTCTTCTGGCTACCATTGTTTCTGATGAGAAGTCAGCTGTCATTTTGACTTGCTGTTTCCTTGTATAGTCATGTGGCATTGATGTAGTTAGGTTTTGTGTCCACACCCAAATGTCATCTTGAAAATTGTAATCCTTATGTGTCAAGGGAGAGACCAGGTGGAGGTAATTGAATCATGGGAATGGTTTCCCCCAAGCTGTTCTCATGATACTGAGTTTTCCTGAGATATGATGGTTTTATAAGGGGCTCTTCCCCTTTTACTTGGCACTTCTTCCTTGTGAAGAAGGTGCCTTCTTCCCCTTTCCCTTCTGCCATGATTGTAAGTTTTCCTGAGGCCGCCCTAGCCATGCTGAACTGTGAATCAGTTAAGCTTGTTTGCTTTATAAATTACCCAGGCTCCAGTAGCTTTTTTTTTTTTTTTTTTTTTTTCCTTTAAATTGAAATGGAGTCTTCCTGTGTCACCCAGGCTGAAGTGCAGTGGTGCAAACTTGGCTCACTGCAATCCCCTCCTCCAAGGTACAAGCAGTTCTCCTGCCTCAGCTTCCCAATTAGCTGGGACTACAGGCATGTGCCACTGTGCCTGGCTAATTTGTGTATTTTCATTAGAGATGGGGTTTCACCATGTTGGCCAGGCTGATCTTGAACACTTGACCTCAGGTGATCCACTTGCCTCAGCCTCTCAAAGTGCTGGGATTACATGTGTGAGCCACTGCGCCTGGCCTTGGGCAGTTTTTTTTACAGCAGCATGAAAATGGACTACTACAGCCATATAATGATATTTTTGTCCATAACAGATTGCTAATGATAGTGGTCCTATGAAATTATATGGTATTTTACTATGCATTTTCTATGTTTAGATATACTTATCATTGTATTATAGTTGCCTACAGTGTTCAGTACTGTAACATGCTGTACTGACATCTCCCTCTCACTTTCGAGCAATTTTGGCAGCTCTGAACTCTATCATCTGTCTATTCAAGCTAGGTTTTCTGAGTCTTAGCCGTTTCACTCTAGTTCCAAGGAATGGGAGAGCGCCTTGAGTAAAAAGTCATATAAGTGCAAATCTCATTTGTAGCTCCCTTCTTTAAAGTTAGTTTCCTTCAATTTCTGCCTGCTTTTGTAGCTTTTCTACTGCTTTCAAGTTGTTGTTTTTTATATTTTATATAGAGTTTATAATTTTATATGTAGGTGGGTTAGTCTGATAAAAGTTACTATACTACTACTGAAAGTGAAATTTTGCTAGGTCTGTGTTTCAACGGCTAGATACAAAAATTTGTTTAAGCCTCACAATTCACATACTGTTGTATTCCAATTTAATCATATAACAAATTATGAGATATAGAAGATTATGAGAAGTAGGAGTGCAATTTATAAAATTCATCAGAAATTATGAGGACTACAAGTTGAATATGAAACTAATAGTTTAAACCAACTGAGTTCCAATCACTTATCTAGAAAGATAACTTAATCTTTTCTTAAGCACTTATGTAGAATTTCAAGCTAGAAGAGACGTTAAAAGTTAGCTAGTTTTTTTCTTTCTTTTTATTTTTTATTTTAGAGATGAGTCTTGTTATATTGCTCAGGCTGGTCTGAAACTCCTGGTCTTCAGGAGTCCTCATGTCTTGGCCTCCCAAAATGTTAGAATAAAAGGCATGAGCCACTGTTGGTGGCCTCTCTAGTCTTATATCCATTCATTTACAGATTTGAAAACCGAAGCTGTATTTCAAGTTAGGTGTAGAGCCAGGACTATTACCTGAGATTTCTTTATTGCTGATCTTGGATACTTTATATTTTCTTTCTTTCTTGACATTTAGGAATAGGTTAGATTTCTTTAAAAAATATTTTGTATCATGTTGGGGAGGGTCTGAGAAGTTTTGGGTGGAAAGGTTTAAAATCCTTTGAGCATGGAAAAGGGGGAGTGTCTTCCATCTTGTGGAATCCTCACACTGTTAGTAGTGTTATTCACTGCCCTACATCCCAGTGGAGAATGCAGAGAAGCTGTACTTCTTGAACTTGTGTTTTCTCTCTTTGAGTAACTGTTTCCATAGTTTCTATATCCTTTGACATAGAGAAACTTTCTTCAGTTATGTTCGTGGCATTTTATAATCAATCACATTACCTTTTGATGTGATAGCCCTGCCACCTACCTCTAATTTTCTCTGTTTTTGGTTATGCTAGTTTTTCTGCTTGGAATATTTTTCCCCTCTTGTCTTTTTAAGTGAAAATCTCCTATGTCCTTCAAAGCCAAATTATATCATCTCTGCATTATTTACCCAGATTGTGGTCTTACAAAATTAAAATGATTTCTTTTGTCTGTATAATACTGGAAAAATTTCCTGTCTTTACCTCCTTATGACTTTTTATTGATTTGTTATTACATAGATCTGTTATTTCTCCTTTCCAGTGTAAACTCCTTGGCAGCACTGAGTCCAATACAACTTTATATTTTTTACAGTTTATAATTTTCTTTCTGAAATACAGTTTACCATTATCTTGAACATAGTAGTCTCTTAATCAGTGTTTGATGAAAGAATCGGGAAGAAAATAACAATTTTAGAAGTTCAAATACAAGTTCAAATACCAGTATGTCATAGATATTAGGGCAAGGGACTAGAATTGGGACAGCTGAGGCAAGGTAGGAAACGCAGACTAGATCACAGTTATGAAAACAGCCTAATGTTCAGGAGAGGTTTTGGTAAGGGCAGTACTGGAATTCTAGAACCATGTTGTATATCTGTTAAGTTTTTATGTGTGGTAAAACAGACCTGACAGGGTAGGAATTGGTAGATTTGACTGAATGGTTATTCCTGGCAAAGGTGGTGGGCTATACCCTTATTGTCCCAGAATAGACTAGTAAATAAGGTATTTAAATCAGGTAAGTGGGACAATAGATTGGGAGTATTGTGGTGGCTATAGTTTGGAAGATTGATGCATATTTTAAGGGTAATTTTTGCTTTACTCTTAGAACCGTAAAGTACCTCTGATTTCATGAAACCTAACTTTCTAAGCCTATAAGAAGAATCTTTTCTACTGTTTTTCTGATGGATCACTTACCTCAGATATTGTGGGCAACTAAAGTCTCACTATATCTGTTTCATTAATTTATAGCTCAGAACACTGGTGGTCTTTGTCTGCCCTCCTAAGCAATATAAAACAAGTTCTGTATTCCATTTTATAGGCCTTCGGATTTTTGAAGATTGCTATGATGTTTTCCCTCACATCCCTCTTTTTAAGCAAAGTGTTCTTAATTCTTTATTGTACTTTTTATAAGACAGGGTTTCCAACCCTCTCATACTTAGTACAGTTGTCCCCCAGTATCCATGGGGGATTGGTTCCAGGACTTGCTGGAGTTACCAAAATCTGCCAGTGCTCAAATCCTGTACTTAAAAATGGTATAGTATTTGCATACAAGCTCACACACCCTCATGTATGCTTTAAATCATCTTTAAATTATTTACAATACCTAATCCACTGCAATGCTATGTAAATATTCTATGTAAGTAGTTGTTACACTGTCCTGTTAGGAAATAATGACAAGAAAAAAAGTCTTAAATATTCAGTATAGATGATTTATTTTTTCTGAATATTTTGATTATATAAATCATTTACAAAGTCAATTTATTGTCCAGATGTTAACAGTTTACATTCCTAGCACTAATATGGAAGGTTTCTGCTTTCATATACCATAGTCATTGCTGGGTCTTATTCTTTTTGGTTTTTGCCATTATATTGCTGTTTTATTTTACATTTCTTTGTTACCAAAGTTTAACTTTGTTTAAATGAGTTGATTATTCTTGTTCTTAGTCAAGTTTTAAATATGAGGCCTATCCTTAAACAGGTTTATAAATTTTATGTTCTTATTTATTTGTAAGAGCTTGTTGTGTATTGAGAATACCTTTATTTGATTTTTTTTGTTGTGAATATTTTTCTAGTTTGAGCGTACCTCTTTTAATGTTATGGTATATTTTTGCATTGTAAAATGTTTTAGTTGTTAAATAGTTAAATGTCAGACTTTTTCCACTCAAGGAGACCTTTGAGGTGATACTTACATACTCTTCACCTTTTTCCTTTGAGAATCATTATGATTAAAACCTAATATAAGTATTATCTAAGTTATCTTCTTAAAAAGAGTCAAGCAGTAAATATATAGGATATGGTGTGATTCTTCTACTTCCATACTCTTTCTCAGAAATAACCACTGTCAAGTATGTCATGCCAATATAGAGCTAAATTTTTTCAGAAGTACTTAAATAGAAAAAAATGCCAAACTCTAGGTAGTACTTTCCCCTGTCAAGAGATTCAGATTAAAGAGATTAGGCAGGGTCAGGAAGGGGGATGATTAAGGAAATGAGGCTTTTATACTTTATTCTATGTAAACATTGCATCTTTCTGTTTAGCCTCACATTACATAAATAATATCATAATCACTTACTTTGTCTTAGAGATTTATCCATGCCATTGTAACCTGGAACTCAAAAAAGAAAAAGTGACTAGTTTGACTTAACTTGCTCTTAGTGAATCTATTCTTTCTTCTTGTCCATCTACTTTAAAAATGTCAAAGTACATCTGATGCTTGAAACAACACGGGAGTCGGGCACAGACCATCTGCACAGTCAGAAATGCACATATAACCTTTAACTCCCCCACAACTTAACTGCTAATAGCGTACTGTTGACTGGTAGCCTTGCTGATAACAAACAGTCTATTAACACACATTTTGTATGTTTTATGTAAAATGTACTGTATTTTTACAGTGAAGTAAGAGAAAAAATGTTAAGAAAATCATGAGAGAAAATGTATTTTTCCATCAAGGGGAAGTGGATCATCATAAAGGTCTTCATCCTTGATATCTTCATGTCAAATAGGCTGAAGAGGAGGAAGAGAAAGGGTTGGTATTGCTATCTCAGGAGTGCCTGAGGCAGAAGAAAATCCAGGTACAAGTGGAGCCATTCAGTTAAACCCATGTTATTAAGGGTCAGCTGTAGCTATATATGTCATTTGAGTGTAACGGTTTAGAGGATGGAACTTAATTTCAAATTCTGGCTTTGTCATTTATTAGTGTCTGTCGGCAAAATCCTTAATCTGAAATTTCTCTGTAAAATGGAGATGATAAAAGTGCCTACTTTATATGGGTGTAGGAATCAAAGCTCATAATGTGTGATTAGCTCTTATCAGACTGCATGGGACATACTCAATAGTAAATAATAACTATTTTATTTAATCTGTAGGCTATTACTAGTTTGATATGAACTTTATGTTTAGTATTACACTCATCCATTGTTTCCTTCTATATAGACAGTCAGGATACTTGCCCTTTTAAGGTTTTTTTTTTTTTTTTAAACACCCTTCAGAGGCTATATGTTGCTCAAAAATCATTGATATTAACTGTTAATATCAATATTAACATTGATATTAACTCAAAGTGATAAGCTACTTGATAACTATCAATATTAGTGTTTTCATTGTGATGTTTCTCTTTGGAGAAGACTAGTGTAAAAGAGGAGTTAATCAGTATTCTTTTCCTGTCACCTGGCCTTAATGTTGTACTCTCTTCCTCAGGCTTTATATTTCATAATTTAAAAATTCATGTTTGTCTATAGTAATTAAAAAAATTCATTGTATGATTACCACCTTCTAATAGTTGTTTTCTATATTTGGTCTTCATTATGATACTGCTCCTATATTTTTCAACACTTTTTCTTAAATGAATTAGCACTAAAGCAACAAGTACCTACATTCATTTTTTACCCCCCTCACTCAGGATTGGATAAGGCCAAATAGTTATCTTTTCATTCTTTGGTTAAACTTTATGATTAAAAATGCTTGCTGTAGAACACTAATTTCCTTATCTTACACAGTTGGGAGCTAAGACATTTCATCTAAAATTCCTGGGTCAAGAAATAGAGGTTTAAGTTTATTTTTTAATGTAGAATACAAACCAGTATAGAAAAGCTAAAAATGAAAATGAAAGTAACAAAAATTGAGAAGACAGTGCAAGGATATCTTAATTTCTCAATCTTTTTAGTAAGTCAGTTGATGTGGTTTAATAGGTGACAAATCAAGAAACATTCACAATGCTAAAAGTATTAAAAGTGGCTGTTTTTTGAGAAGTGGAATGGAGAATGAGGGCTTGTATATATGTGCTCTTGTATGTATGGGAATGGGGGAAGAGATACTTTTATTTTTGAGTCTTACGTGCTTTTATGTACTACTGAGTTACCACTTTCTACATGTATTGGTTAATAAAACATCCTACATGAATCCGGTTTATGAAAATAAAAGCATACTTTTGTACATTGTTAATGTATAAAAATTGGATGGAAATATACCAAAATATTAGAAGTGGTTATTTCTGGGTATTGAATTTTTTCCTTCCTTATGTTATTTTGTATTTTGTAAAATTCCTAAAATGCATGTATTTTATTAATGTATTTTATAGTAAAAAATAGTAAGAGAAGATATTTAGGACTTCCCAGCATTTAATTTGTCCTGGGTTTAGTTTGTCATACTTATTTGGCATCAGAATACTTGTTTTCTATTTATACAAGTACTAGAACTTTTTTAAATTAAAGGAATTGTATATCACATTCTTTGAATGCTTAGTAATGGTGGCATTCTGCTGAAAATAACAAAACCTAGCCAACAGTAACAGCAAAAAAGGACTTTTTTTTTTTTCCTCTTAAGGGTATAGGTGGGCAGTTATAGTTAGCAGATCAAGATAGAAACATCAAAGATTGAAGCTACCTCTGGTTTATCACCTTTAGCTTATTTGCTTTTCATATCCTTGTTGCTTCAGTATTTCAAGATGGCTGTAGTAATGGGCATTACATCTCAGTTCAAGGCAGTCAGATGGGAGATGGCTGGTGTCAGCCACTCTGTCCCTTATGTTAGGAACACAAAAACTTCTTCAGAAGCTGTCAATCAGACTTCCTTTTCCAGAACTGGGTTATGTGCCACCCCTAGCTGTGAGAAAGCAAGTATTTGGCTTTCAATTTCTATAGTGGGAGATGGCAAGAGTTAAGAGATTTTATAATTGATGTTGTGTTAGCCAACCAGCAGTCTGGTACAAAAAGTTTTGGTAAATATAACTAATGTTTGTGTACTTTAGTTTTCTATCAGATATCCAAGAGAGACAGTATCCTTTCTAGAGGTCAGATTGACAATTTGGCATGCCATCGTTCTCTAAAATTTTACTTTTGTAGGGTTATTCTGAGATGTAGCCATTTTGTCTTTTCTTAGGAGTACTAGGTTTATGCTCCCTTCTTAAAAAGATAGTTTCGGTATCCTGAAGTGGTAGTGAATTATGAGACTATTAGGAATAGTCCTGCAATGAACATACACTTGCATGTATCTTTATAATAGAATGATTTATATTCCTTTGGGTATCCATACCCAGTAATAGGATTACTGAGTCAAATGGTATTTCTGGTTCTAGGTCTTTGAGGAATCGCCACACTGTCTTCCACAATGGTTGAACTAATTTGCTTTCTCACCAATGGTATACAAGCGTTTCTGTTTCTCCACAGCTTCACTAGCATCTGTTGTTTCTTGACTTTTTAGTAACTGCCATTCTGACTGGCATGAGATGGTATTTCCTTGTGGTTTTGATTTGAATTTCTGGAATGATTAGTGATACTGAGGTTTTTAATGTTTTTTGGCTGCATATATGTCTTCTTTTAAAAAGTGTCTATGTCCTTTGCCCACTGTTGAATGGGTTTTTTTTTTTTTTAATTTGTTTAAATTCCCTGTAGATTCTGGATGTTAGAACTTTGTTAAATGTCTAGATTGCAATTTTTTTTTCTCCCATTCTGTAGGTTGTAAATGGCTCATATTATTTTGAGGTATGTTCCATAAATATCTAATTGAGAGTTTTTAACATTAAGGGATGTTGAATTTTATCAAAGGCCTTTTCTGAGTCTTTTGAGATAATCACGTGCTTTGTTTTTAGTTTTGTTTGTGGTTATGTTTATTAATTTGCTTATGTTGAACCAGCCTTGCATCCTGTGAATGAAGCTGACTTGATTGTGTTGAATAAGCTTTTTGATGTGTTGCTAGATTGTTTGCCAGCATTTATTAAGGATTTTTGCATTGATGTTCATCAGCAATATTGGCTGAAGTATTCTTTTTTTGTTGTATCTCTGCTGGGTTTTGATATCACAATGATGCTGGCCTCAAACTGCGTTAGGGAGAAGTCCCTCCTCTTCAGTTGTTTGGAATAGTTTCAGAAGAAGTGGTACTAGCTCTTCTTTGTACCTCTGGTAGAATTCAGCTGTAAGTCTATCTGGTCCTGGGCTTTTCTGAGTTAGCATGCCATTTATTACTGCCTCAATTTCAGAACTTGTCATTGATCTATTCCCAGATTCAACTTCTTCCTGGTTTATTCTTGGGAGGGTGTATGTGCCTGGAATTTTCCCATTTCTTCTAGATTTTCTAGTTTATTTGCATAGAGGTGTTCATAGTATTCTCTGATGGTAGTTTTTATTTCTGTGGGGTCAGTGGTAATATCCCCTCTCTCATTTTTTATTGAGCCTATTTGATTCTTTCTTTTCTTACTTATTAGTCTAGCTGGCGGTCTATTTTCTTTTTTCAAAAAAACCAGCTTCTGGAGTCATTGATTTCTCTCCCCAACCCCCCATCTGTCTCCTTCAGTTTTGCTCTGATCTTGGTTATTTCTTGTCTTCTGCTAGCTTTGGGGTTTGTTTGCTCTTGGTTCTCTAGTTCTTTTAGTTGTGATGTTAGATTGTTAACTTGAGATTTTTCTAGTGTTTTGATGTGCACATTTTGTGCTATAAATTTCCCTGTTAACACTGCTTTAGCTGCATCCCAGAGATTCTGGTGTGTTGTCTCTTTGTTCTCATTGATTTCAAGGAACTTCTTGGTTTCTGCCTTAATTTCATTATTTACCCAGGAGTCATTCAGGAGCAAGTTATTCAGTTTCCATGTAGTTGTGTAGTTTTGAGTGATTTTCTTAATCTTGAGTTCTGATTTGATTGCGCTGTTGTCTGAGAGACTTTTATGATCTCAGTTTTCCTGCATTTGCTGAGGAGTGTTTTACTTCCAATTATGTGATTGATTTTAGAGTAATAAGTGCCATGTGGCACCAAGAAAAATGTGTATTCTATTATCTTTGGATGGAGAGTTTTGTAGATATCTATCAGGTCCAGTTGATCCAGAGCTGAGTTCAAATCTTGAATATCCTTGCTAATTTTCTGTCTTGATGATCTGTCTAATATTGATGGTGTGGTGTTAAAGTCTCCCACTGTTATTGTGTGGGAGTCTAAGTCTCTTTGTAGGTCTCTAAGAACTTGTTTTATGACTCTTGATGCTCCTATATTGGGTGCATATATATTTAGGATAGTTAGATTTTCTTGTTGAATTGATCCGTTTACCATTATGTGATGCCCTTCTCTTTTGATCTTTGTTGGTTTAAAGTCTGTTTTGTCAGAAACTAGGATCGCAGCCTCTGCTTTTTACTGCTTTACATTTGCTTGGTAAATATTCCTTCACTCCTTTATTTTGAGCCTATTTGTGTCTTTGTATATGACATGGGTCTCTTGAATATGGCACACTGATGGGTCTTGACTGTTTATCCATCTGGTCCATCTGACAGCTTGCCATTCTGTATCTTTTAATTGGGACATTTAGCCCATTTACATTTAAAGTTAATACTGTTAGGTGTGAATTTGATTTTGTTATGATGTTAGCTGGTTGTTTTGCAGACTTGTTGATGTAGTTGCTTCATAAGTATCATTGGTCTTTGTACTTCAGTGTGTTTTTTGCAGTGGCTAATAATGGTTTTTCCTTTTCATATTTAGTGCTTTTGCAAAGCAGGCCTGGTGGTGGTGAATTCCCTGATCAGTTGGTTGTGTGAAAAGGATTTTATTTCTCCTTTGCTTATAAAGCTTAGTTTGGATGGACATGAAACTCTGGGTTGAAAATTTTTTTTTAAATGTTGGATATTGGTCCCCAGTCTCTTCTGGCTTGTAGGATTTCTGCTGAGAGGTCTGCTGTTTGTCTGATGGGCTTCCCTTTGTAGGTGACCTGGCCTTTATCTCTGGCTGCCCTTAACATTTTTTCTTTCATTTCGACCTTGGAGAATCTGATGATTATGTATTTTAGGGTTGATTTTCTCTTGGAGTACCTTACTAGGATTCCCTGGATTTCCTGAATTTGAATGTTGGCCTGTCTTATTAGGTTGGGGAAGTATTCCTGGATGATATCCTGAAGTATATATTTCAACTTAGTTCTGTTTTCCCCATCTCTATCAGGTACCCCAGTCAGTCATAGATTCGGTCTTCTTACATAATCCCATAGTTCTGAGAGGTTTTCTTCATTCTTTTTCATTCCTTTTTCTCTAATCTTGTCTGCCTGTCTTACTTCAGGAAGATATTCTTTAAGCTCTGAAATTCTTTCTTCCACTTGGTCTGTTTGACAGTGGATACTTGTGGATGCATTGTGAAGCTCTTGTGTTGTGTTTTTCAGCTCTATTGAGTCGTTTATATTTCTCTCTAAACTGGTTATTCTGGTTAACGGCTCCTGTAATGTGTTATCATGGTTCATAGTTTCTTTGCATTGGGTTCGAACATGCTCCTTTAGCCCAGCAAATTTTGTTATCCACCTTCTGAAGCCTACTTCTGTCAGTTCATCTAAGCGTTCACCTAGTTGTGTGCCCTTGCTGGAGAGGTGTTGTGATCATTTGGAGAAGAGGCACTCTGTTTTTTCTGTTGATTCTTTCTCATCTTCATGAGTTTTTCTAGCTTAGATCTCTGAGGCTGCTGACCTTTGGATGGAGTTTTTATGGGGACTTTTTTGTTGATACTGTTGTTGTTGCTTTCTGTTTTTCTTCAGTTAGGTCCCTCCTTCATAGGGCTGCTGCAGTTTTCTGGGGAACCATTCCAACCCTATTCACCTGGATCCCTCCCACACCTGGAAATGTCATCAGTGGGGGCTGCAGAACAGCAAAGGTGCCTGCCTGCTCCTTCCTCTGTGATTTCTGTCCCAGAGGGGCATTGTATAAGATGCCCCGGTATAAGTGGGAATGCTCCTGTATAAGATGTTTGGCGATCCCATTGGGGGTCCCTCTCAGGAGGCACAAGATCCAGGACTGCTAAATAAAGCAGTCTGGCTGCCCCTTGGCAGAGGGGATGCGCTTTGCTGGGGGCTATCCCACTCGTCCAGACTACCTGGATGCCTCAGGGCCAGCAGGGGGAAAGAGTAAGTCTGTGGATGCACAGATACTGTGAGTGCTCCTCCCTGTAGGGGCTCAGTCCCAGGGAGAACAGAGTTCTGTCCCTAAACTCCTACTGGAGTTGCTAAAATTCCTGCAAGAAATTTTACCAGGGAGGCCCTGCCTGCCGAGGAGGGATAGGTCAGGATCTGGCCTAAAGAGGCAGTCTGACCATCATCTGCCACAGCCACTGTGCTGTGGTGAATCCTCCTGGGTCGACACCGTCCAGTCTCCCTGGCACCAGCAGGGGAAAACCGGCAGACTGTAGCTACAGAGTTGGCTGCTGCCCCTCCCTACAGGAGCTCAGTCATCTTAGATAGCAAGCAGTTGCAGTGATGGCTGCTCTTCCTTCCCTGGAGAGTTTAGTTGTCTTGGTCAGCAGGCAGCCGCGGTGATGACTGTAGCCCCTTTCCATGGGAACTCCGTAGTCTGAGGCATTCTCCAGCTGAGTGGCCGCCAAGAATCTGCACAGCTCTGTGCTTGGGACCCAAGGCCCTGGTGGCGTGGGCTCATGAGGGCAATATCCTGATCCACATGTTGCACAGGTCTATGGAAAAAGCATGGTTTCCTGGGCAGGGTAGCATGGTCACTCATTGCCTCCCTTCGCGGGGGGTGGGAGCTTCCCTTGCTCCATGTGGCTCCCATGTGGGCCGTCGTATCATCCTCCTTTTCCTCACTCTCCACGGGTTGTGCCAGCTGCCTAGTCAGTCCCAGTTAGAGAACCTGGATACCTCAGTTGCAGGTGCACGATTCACTTGCTGTTTTTGTTGTTTTCTTTTTTCTGTCTCTTTCTGTGTCTCTTTTTCTGTCTCTTTTTCTCTCTCTCTTCCTCTCTCTCTTCCTCCCTCCCTCCTTTCCTCCCTTCCGCCTTCCCTTCCTTCCTTCTCCTGCAGCTGTTTCTAGTCGGCCATCTTGATTGGCCCTTGTCATTGTGATTTGTATGGACTTCTGCATAACATATTGCTGAATAAAATTACTATCAAATTAGATTTGTTTAAAAAAGTTAAGTCTTCATTGTTTTCATCAATTGTTGGGTAAACTTTTATGTTAATTTTTCTTACCAGTTAGAGATACTATATTTATTCAACACCAAGCCATTTTTTTCTTAGTCCAAAAAAATATTATTGCCTTATACTTTTGAGGAGTAAAAAACTTTTCTTGTAAATGAGCATATTTGTATCTAGTTTTTGGACAAACTAATTTCTTTAATTACTTCTAGAGAAATATCTGCCAGAAACTGGGATGTGTGAGACACTGAGATGAAGAAACACTTGCCCTCATGGAGTCTAGAGTCTAGTGGGGAAAAAAGGACTTCAAGATGAGTCAGTTTCCTCATCTATAAAATGGGGGTAATAGTTCCTATCTACCTCATGAAGGTTATTGTGAGGATTAACTGAGTTAAATTATGAAATAATGACTTAGAATTTTGCCAGGTACATAGTAACCATTCCATAAATGTTGGCTGCTGTTATTATTTCTACAAAATCAAAATTTGTATAAAGTGCTGTGGGAAGTGCAGACTAGGCAGGGGTCGACTTTCTAGAAAGTCAGGGGAGTGATACAGTTTTATCCTGCTCTCAATTCTACTTCATGGTTTCCTTGTTCATCTTTGCTACTCTGATACTTAGTGCATAGTAAGTCCTTAAAAACTGTTCAATGACTGAATGAAATGAAAGAAGCAAAGAATGAGAATATACTACTACGTAAGTGGGTTTGTTAAGACAGCTTCTTAAGGCATCTTAAAATAGATGTGAATAAAATTTGAAGATTTAATATTGTAATTTAGTGTTCATGTTCCATGCCTGACTTAATCCATGGATAGAATTTAGAATATTTTTTCAAGCAAGTAAATAATGGAAGATAGTTGAAGAAATGAAAAAGCTGTTACTTTCAGCCAGGGTTTTGAAACAAGCTGGCTTTTCAAACTGTTTGAGACAGTCTTGTTCTGTCACCCAGGGTGCAGTGCAGGGGCGTGATCTCAGCTCACTGCAAACTCGGCCTATTGGATTGAAGCAATTCTCCTGCCTCAGCCTCCTGAGTAGCTGGGACTACAGATGTGTGTCACCACGCCTGGCTAATTTTTGTATTTTTAATAGAGACAGGGTTTCATGGTGTCGGCCAGGCTGGTCACAAGCTCCTGACCTCAAGTGATCCGCCTGCCTTGGCCTCCCAAAGTGCTGGGATAACAGGTGTGAGCCACCACGCCTGGTCTCAAACAGTTTAAAATAATACTTTCTAGCAGGGTTTTGAAATACAAGTATCTTATACTACAGACTACAGACATTATGCATGTATTTTGGCAGTGTTGTGTTGTAGATCATTATTGCTCCATCAATTACCAGTGTTGTGTAATGGACTACCCCAACTTTTATTGGTTTAAGACAATAGTGACTTATATTTTTCTCATGATTCTGTGGTTTGAGTCCATGGTTCTTTGATGATCTCACCTAGAGTCATTTCTATGGCTGCACTTAGAAGGCAGCTGAACTGAACTGAAAGATGCTAGAATGGTTTATTCCTATATTTGGGTCCTTGGTGCTTGAACGTTGGCCCAGAGTGCCTCAGTTCTCCTCCATGTTGCCCTTCTCCAGTAGGGCAGCCTCAATTACTTTAGATCATGTTACTACTAAGAATAGAAGCCACCAGCTCTTCTAAAGACTGGTTGCAGAAATGGCAGATGTACCTTTTTTTGTGCAACAAGTCACAAGATTCACCAGCTCAGATTCAAGAGGAGGAGAAATAAATGGAGTCCATTTGTTCATAGGGAAAATGATAAGGAATTTGTGGCCTCCTTTAATCCACCACGGTAGCATACCACCTTATTATCTTTGATTGGGTATTTGTAGCCTGTCTTCCTTATCTGCCCTTTATCCCCTTAAGTTTTATTTTTTATCTTTTTTCTTCATTTTCTATGAATATTTGTAGTTTGTCTTCTCTTTCACTGGTTCAGATTTCTATTCTTTTGATACAAACTGTTTCTGCAGTGGATTTTTGTTCTGCCTTTGTGTTGTTTTACTTTGCCTGTATGCTTTTCTTATCTTTTCTAGTTTACAAGTCATGTTTCCTACCTTTTAGATGCCTTTTCTTGATATTTATTTTATTTTAACTTTATGTAATCTATTTAAAAATTTTACTCAGAATATAAATAATAGATGCAGTAGTAGCACTAAAGGTAGTGTCAGAAATAGTAAAGTGGTGTCTACCATGTTATGTTAGTGACATTAGAAGCCTGTATCTTTAGATTAGGGATCTAGTGGAACATGACCAGAGATTCCCCTTTTGCCTGAGATACCCTTAGCTTTTGATCATCACTATTGAGTTAAATACTTTCACAAAATAAATGATAAATTAACCTGAGAATATACGCTCTGTAAGCAAAACTTCACAATCTAAGTATAAAACACGTGGAAAATGTTCTTCCTCATTCTACACATGAAATTTTGTAGTTCTTAGAAATAATTATTGGTCAGAAAACTCCTTTTGCCAATGTTTAATAGAACACATATTCATGAGTATTCTTGAGTTTACATCTTCCAGTGATACATAGTCATCCCATGATCCTAACAGTTCATAACCTTTGGAATCGGAGATCTTATTTTTACCCTGTATCAGGTGTTCTTCCCCAATCCCACTACCTGCCTCTGTTGCAAGGCTGCCATCTTCTCAGCCTCCGAAATTCAATTTAACTGTCACTCCACTAGTTATCTCTCACTGCATAGCAGATTACCATGAAATTTAGTGCTTTAAAATAACAATAAGCCACAGTTTCTGTTGGCCAGGAATTCAAGACCAGTGATGCAAAAGGCGTAGGAAAACTACCATCAGCACTCCTGTTCAAACAAAGGATAGTTAGGAGGTGTGTGGGAGTCACTGATCCATAGCAGTTCTGAAATCCAGCAGGTGTTTTGAGGCAACACTTTGGATCTTTCTAAGATCTTAAAGGACTTTAAAGTCACGTCTTCAAAACACCCTGGATATTTCTAAGGTCTTAAAGAACATGAAAGTCACATCTTCAGCTTGATCTGTAGATCATGTTTTCCCATGATGTCCT